>NC_077235.1:1812500-1990000 GCF_027887165.1 Monodelphis domestica
AGCAGGCTTGTCCCTACTGGATAGGTTTCCCTCACATTATGAAAGTATGAACAACACACCCTTCTCTCTACTCCCACCATATTTCACGCTGCTTCCACAGAGCTGCTCAAGTAGGAAACTCTCTAATGGCTTGCCCTGATCAGGCCACTCCTCTTCTCAAGAGCCTACAATAGTTCCCTATTGCTTACCAACACAAGTATAAACTCCTGATCCTGGCATTTAAGACTCCAACTTCTCTATCTGTCCGCATCCTCTGTGTTCAGGCTCACCAGCCTTCTCACCCTCCCTCATCCTCTTCTGCTCATGCCTCCCCCATACCTGCCCTGGATTTCACCTCTTCTTCTTCTGGCTGCTGGAGCCACTTACTCTCCTTTGTCCTCAGGCCCAACACTCTCTGCCAAGTCCATAAGCCATCCATGATGTTCCCACCTGAAAGCAGCTGCTCTCCCACCTCAGAATCCTCCTGGCATCTGGCCCAGCCCAGCCCTCTCTCTTGAGTGGATGCTGCTCTTCCTTGTACTCTAGGCACTGCGCGCGTGTGCACGCATGTCCTTGTCTTTCTCACTTCCCCTCCTCCACCATATTCTAGCTAGAAGCTCCTTGAGGGCAGGCCCTCTGATGGTGTCTAGCCTTGCTTCTGCAGACTTTAGGACGCTCTTGTCTCCTTTATCTCCGTGCCCCCTCCACACTCCCAAACTAACTGCCCCCTGGGCTGGATGTGCTAGGTGCTGGTACTGTGGCACAGAGATTTGCCTTGGGGTCTCCCCAGAGGGAAGAGGGTCCTGCCATTTAGATGAGAGAGACTTTTCAAGAGTGTGTGTGTGCAGCCACCAGTCACAGGCACACGCACACTCACAGTCCTCTTCCTTGGCTGCTTCCATTGGGCCGTGCAGAAGTGGTTTTTGTTGGAGACATGTCCAAGACTCTGCCAGGGCCAGGTTAGCTTAGCGTCGACTGAAAGAGCTCTGGGCTCAGCAGCATCAGCAGGCCTAGGTTGAGGCTGCTCTGACTGTGTGCCTGTAAGCAAGTCACTTCTCTGAGCCACAGGTGCCTCGACAATCCTTTGTCTAGAATTTCCTGCTCAGAATCAGCTGAAGGAGGCTTTGACAAGAGAAGCAAGCTCAAGCCCAAAGAGACAGAAAAGTCCATCAGGTGCCCCCCCGAGTGCTGAAGGTCAAGCAGGATCATCCTGGGCAGCACAGGCAGCTCAGGAATAGGTTTTGGATAGGAGAAGGCAGCAGAAAAGCCAACTGTGAGGACACATTCCCTCCACCACACACACACTGAGCTCCTGCCTGGGGCACCCTCTTCATTTGGGGGATTCTCCCAGTTTCCTGCCCCCTACTGTACTGTGTAGCCTGAGCCACTCCCAGCCTCCCAGCCATACTCCTTTAGTCTCCACAGGGTCTACTGTCTGGGGAGGTTGCTTTGGCCCTGCTATGGTCCAACCTGAGGGCCATCTGTTGACTTGGCATCAGTGGATTGGGTGCTGGGCCTGGGGTCAGGAAAGCCAGGGGTCACCTCAGCCACTTCCTCAGCTGTGTGTGAATGGAAACACCAATACTGAAAAGACTAGCCACCACTCCTCTCCAGCTTTAAGGCTAGCCAAACTCCTCTCATTTCCCTCACTGGGCTGTTGGATGCGCCCACCCAATGCGATGAAGTGCCAACCTGGCTGTGCACAAGCCCCCAGCCATCCTAACCTGATCTGGTCAAGTGGCTCCTGTCACCCCTAGCCCCTGGGTTCCAGATAAGCTAAGCACTAAAAAGGTCCTTCTGCCCTCCCCTCCTCCAGCTTGGGGCCCACTCCCCTGTGGGGCTCCTGGTCAAGCCACCTCCTTCATCTTTCACTGTCTCCCCCCTCCTTCTTACCCTACACTGCTCATCCTCACCCCCCATTCCCACCTTGACTTGGACTTAAGCCCTTTCCTTGGCCTCCCTTTCGACAAAGCACGTACCCACAGTTCCATTAGACAGAGCCAGGCCAGGGTTCCAACCCCCCAAAGGCAGTTGAGGCCAAGATGACTGGCCAGGAGGAAGGCAGGTTCATGGCTCTTTAGGTCAATGCTCCAGAGCAGGCGTGCAAAGATGGCTGGTTTTTTCCCCAGACATGAAGCTGGCACTTTTACAGGAAGGATGGGCCCCTGTGGAGCACAAGCCATTCAGGGCCTGGCACCAACAATTAATTACACAGACAGAAGAAGCCAACAAGTGAAGGAGGGCTCAGGCTAAGTGGCTGAAGGCCCTGTTAGCGCAGCTGGCTGGAAAGCCTACGGTTTTCAGAAGATAAAGGAATCCCTCAGCATCATGCTGGGGCATCCGGTCTGCAGAGGGACAAAAAAGCCGAGATTGATTTTCCATGAGCTTCTCGAAGCAGATGCTGCCAACATGCCAGTCTTTGTTGTCTCCCTTCCCTTGTTCTGCTCCCAACATCCTTGTTTCCGACAGCAATTTAAATTGGATGAGAGCTCAGAGGTGCTCAGACCTGGGCTTTGTTCTTGACTTGGCAGGGCACAATAGTGCCCTCAATTAGCAAGGAAGCTTGTACCTTTCCTTTTCTTTTGAGCTCTCCAAGACATCCCCTCTGCCAGTAGCAATGGCCTGAGCTGCTGTGAGACATTTCCGAGTGGCCTGTTCAACTTACAGCGCCTCAGTGCTGAGCCCATTTCTCCAATGTGGTGGCAGAGTTCACCGAGAGGGTCTCTAAGGCGCCTGCTCGCTGTGTGGTTAAAGGTAGAGCTCTGTGCCCGAAGGTCCCTCTCATTCATTGCTCACCCTCTGGATTCCTCATCCTGATGGGTGTTTGTTCAGAGTATTCTTGCCTTCGCCCCGAGAACCTCTCCCAAAGGTACAAGGGGAGCCCATTCTCCATGGGCAGGATTTTCCACCCAAACTCGATCAGATTGGAGGTTTGGGGTAAATACTGTGATCATCTTACTTCCTTTGTGGGCTTCGCTATTTTATTCTAGCTTCATTTCAAAACAGGGCTCTGAGAAAGGATCCAAAGGCTTCATCCTGAGGAGTGCAGAGCAGGAGCTCCCCAGCACAAACAAGGTGCAAGAGTCCTGCTCTCCTCGGCCTGAATTCCAGAGAACGAGTAAACAATTGGGAAAGTGGCAAGCTGCCAAGCTCCGAGCTTGGGGGTTTGGGGGCAGAGCTTAATTTGTCTAAGTTCCCAAATGTCCAGATTTGCCTTCACTATATCCTGCCACCAGGTCGAAGGTCTGTTTGGGAAGGGACCTCCCAGCACCGCTTCTGATGTTCTGCAGGTCTGGAAGAATCTTGTCCAGGAAGTGGGAGGTGCCCAAAGGCCAGCTCAGCTCTGGAAGTGGCCCTTGTGCTGGGCCTGGAGGTTATCATTGATTATCTGGTCTTGGTCTCTGCCTTTTTTCTTCCTTCTGACCCTCCCATGGTGCATTCCTACTCAAGGCCAAGCCACATGCTGAAGCGCTTGTAACCGTCCTCAACGCAGCCAAAGCTGCTCCCAATTTTGAATATTGCATGTTGGGGCAAAGGCAGAACTCCTTCGCCTCTGAAGCTCTAACATTCAAAAAATCTGTTTGATCTGGTAGTTTAACAACTGTTGATGTTTTAATTGCTTCTTTAAAGGATTTCAGCTCCATTTCTAGGGTTATTTTTATTTTACACCGAAGGAATGTCAATATTGGCCATCTCCTTGCCCAGTGACTTACCCCTGCAGGATCTCAGAGGAAAATCCAGTAATTATTGGAGCGGGGTAACTTAAGCCCCTGCTCTGGGAAACTTGGCAGACTCTAGGTTTCCCAGGGAGCCATCACTCCCTGTCAAACTGGCAGGCATCATTTTGGCCTTTCAACACCATTTCGAGGTTGGAGCCAGGGCTCCTCGTGCCTTTCGAAGAAGTACCTTGCGTAGGGGACGCCCACAGATCTGCTGCTTAATAGTTGTGTGACTTTGGGCAAGTTCCTGCCGTTCTCTGGGCAGCAATTCTCCCCTCTGGAAAATGAGAGAGAGTTGGAAGAGATCAGCTCCCAAGGTCTCTTCCAAGGTTAGCATCTCATCCTCTGAAAGAAGAAATATTGTACATTGCATTCTTTTCTGGGGTGAGCCTCTTGCCGAGAGTTGTCAGGGAGTTGACTTAGTGAGCTTGGTGTACCTGAAGGGCCTGTTTTTGCTTCTCTCTTCTTCTGTTGTCTGCCAGGCCCAAGGACCTCTGCTTAGCTGCCCACATGAACAAGTAGAGGCCCCAAACTCCATTGTGATGGCCTAAAGTTTCCTGACTGCCCCTACTTTCACCCCTCTGATGGATGGATCATGAAAATTCCTAGCGAGTGTTTCTATAGTACCTACTATGTGTCAGGCACTGTGCTTTGCAAATATGATCTCATTTGGTCCTCACAACAACCCTAGATAGTAGGTAGTGTTATTGTCTCCATTTAACAAATGTGAAAATGGAGGCAAGCAAAGATCAAGTGACTTGGCTGAGATCACAGTTGGTAAGTGTCTGAGGCTGGATTTGAATGCAAATTTTCCTGACTCCAGGCCCAGCACTCTCTCTACCATGACACACCACCCAGGTCCCCCTACCATAGCTCTGTACAAACAAGATACAAGCAGAATAGATGAAAGGCACTAGTTAGGCAGGGGTGGGAGATTGGAAGGGGGACCAGGGATAGGCCTAATGTAGTGTCTTATTTGAACCTCATAACACACATGTGAGGAGTGTGCTCCAAGTGGTATTCACCTCGTTTTCAGGTGAGAAAAGTCCAGAGACTTTCCTCCTTAGAGAGGAAGTTAGAGGACTTGTCCAAGGCCACACAGTTTAGTAAGTCTTCCTGCTTTCTCTGAGCCTAGCACTCTACCCACTTTCCAGTTTAGACTTCTTTCCTGCCAATGCAAAGGAATTAGGGTTGCCTTCAAAGAGCAGCCAGCTGATTTCCACTGGCTTAGATATGGAAGAAGAAAAGAGAGGAGAGTTGAGATTCGGGACCCAACAAGAGATCACTTCTGGACAATACTGAGACTTCCAGACAAGTGTAGCCAAGAAGGCTCATAAAGAAAGGATCCTACTCAGAATCACCTTTGGAGGCAGGGAATGCTGGGATTATCACCCCCATTTTGCAGAAGACAAAGCTGAGGCTCAGAGAAGGGAATCCCAATGGGAGAATGGGAACTATATCTCCAGATTTGAACACTCCCTGTTCTTTCTTTCTACTCTGCCATGGGAAAGGCCTGTCCTCCGTCCACAGCTTCTTTCAGCAAAGGAGGCTTGGTGAAGGAAGGAAGGAAGCAAGCAAGCACAAAAGGGCAAGGGCAAGTCTTGGTTCCAATGAGCTTTGCTATTTATGAGCTTTTTGAGAAGTTCTAGGTCAGAATATGGAAGATGAATGAGGTCTGCTGCAGAGGACAAGAGATTGGAAAGCAGATGCTCTCCTAGTCTGCTGTCAGCATCTTGTTTGAAATGGGAGAGTGTGTGTGTGTGTGTGTGTGTGTGTGTGTGTGTGTGTGTGTGCACGTGTAAGCCCAAGAGGCTCCTGACATTGCTTGTCACTTTTAGTAACGCTGCCTCCAGCTAGGGGTTGGTGCCTCTGGGCCCACTCTCAGCTCATCTCTCCTCAGTAAATGAACGGGCAGCTACGAGACATCCCAGCTTAGCCATTTCAAGTACAAGGAAGGACTGGAGGCTAAGAAGTGTCAGGGTGCAAACAATCAGCATGGTTGCCAATTACCCACTAGCACAATATGCTTGCAGAGCTCAAGCTTCTCTGGTCACCCAGACTTAGCTCTTCGCAACCTGCCTTAGGGTGGGTGAGCTGCTCTGACTGGATGGAGTGAGAGAGGGCACGACTGCTTGCTTCTGTTCTTTCTGCTGAGGAGAGTAATCTCTGAACTGGAGAAGACAGGGAGCTAAAGAGATCACCAGATCCCACGGACCAAATGGAGCCTGCGTCCAGCTTCCTCAAGCTGCCGGCTACAATGGTGGATCTCGGAAAGGGCAGCTTCCATGGGAGAGGAGCTGAGTGGAATCGTCCCAGGACTAGAGATGGACAAACGTCCTGGCTTTCCCCAAAGGGAAGCAAATGGCGCCTGCGGGTGCCAGGATAGTGGGCTCGGCTTCCATTTTTGACCTAAGTTTAGAAGGCGTTAGTAAAAGCATGGCTAGTGAACGGCTAGAAAGGGAAGCAGGGAGGACAAAGGACAAGCACAGTTCCCTCCCTCTCATTCCCAGGAGGGCTTAGGGGAGCCTTTGACCAGATCTCTAGAGGCTAGACAGTAGCACATCCCAGTAAACTCAAACCTAGTCAATAATAGCCAGATTCAAAGAAGAATCATCAGTGTGTTAACCAGCATTTATTAAGCACCTGCTGAGTACCTAACACATGGCTACACTCTGGGGAAACCAACAAGGCCCAATAATCCCTGTTGTCAGGGAGCTCAATACACAGTATTGATTCCAAGATGGAAGGTAAGGGTTTTAAAAAATAATAATACTCACTAACATTTATCTAGGGCCTACTATGTGCCAGGCACTGTGCTAAGCACTTTACAGTTATTATCTCATTTGATCCTCACAACAACCCCGGGATGTATTTTCTATTATCATTCCCATTTTACACATGACAAAACTGAGATAGAGATTGACTCATTGACTTGTCCAGGGGTCACATAGCTAGTAAGTATCTGAGGCCAGATTTGAGCTCAGGTCTTCCTGACTCCAAACTCAATGTTCTATCTACTGCAGTGCCATCTAGCTGCCAGTAATCACCCAGCACAAGTACTAGCCTTAAGGGATAGTAGGAAAGATTTCTTGTAGAAGGTAGGATTCGATCTTAAAATTGCTAGAAGCCTGGGAGGCCGGGAGACAGGAGAAGAAAGAGCATTCCAAGGCAGCCTCCATGAGCCGTGCCTGGCCTCTGCTTTTCTGTCCATGACGTGTTCAAAGGCAAAGAGATGACATGTGCATCTTAGAAGAGTAGCAAAGCTTTGGGCTGAGAGAGGCGGATCACAAAGGGCCAGACTGAAGGAGAGGAAATTGAACAATGGCACAAACTTCAGTTCTGTAAGACCTTCGAAGCAGGGATGAGCCTGGAGAAATGGCAGGAGAGAGGGAAGCGATGCTCACATATTAGCCAGAGCAGGGCAGCCAGGGTAGCCAAGATGACGATCAGTGGGCGTGACAGCTGCTGCTGAGGGTCTGGAAGGGATCAGGCTCCTCCTGCTTGGCACCGAGGGCCAGAGCCAGGAGCAGGAATGGGAAGGCTGGTTCCGAGCTTCTGACCTGAGGTCAGATTCAGCTTCCTAGTAATAAGAGCTAGCCCTAAGTGACACAGGCTGTCTCAGAAGGAAGGCAGCCATCTCCTCTTCCTGAAGGACTTAGCAAAAGCTTGGCAGTCTCTGCTTAAGTGGGGAAGGGGTGGCCTCCTCTGGAGGTTCCTGCCAGCTCTCTCTGCCTGGCTCCTTTCTTGCTCCAGTGCTCTGCCCCTTGGTCTCCTTTCCTGAGCCCTCTTGGCCTTCCTTAATCCTAAGACAGGGATGTTCTGGCCTTTCCCCTTCTGGCCTGAGTGAGCAGTACCTTCAGCAGTCTCCAGTCCCGCTACTCTCTCATTGTCCCAATCCCCACAGATCCCCATTTCTCTTGGCTAACCTTAATTTCTCCTCCTCCCTTCATCATTTTCCTTCTTTCTTGCTCCTTCTCATGCCTTCCAGGTTTCCTGGATCCAAGGCTTTTCATTTAATGTGGCTCCTTCCCAGGAAATCTTCTGGCTGCTCAAATCTCGACTTCCATTAATGACTGGGAGCAGCCACTTCTCTTCCAAATGGGATAAACCAAATTTAGCTCTACTTCTGAGGAGCCCATTTATCACAAGGAGAAAAGATGACTAGGTTCAACTTTTAAAATATTCTATGGAGTCAGTTCACAAGCCCATATTAAGCAGACTCTCTGGCCGGAGATGCACAAAAAGGCAAAAGCTCCCTGCCCTCAGGGAGCTCACTATCTAACACGCAAACAGCTTTGGAGGACCCGGTCACGGATGGGGCCATAGGAGCTTTGGACCAAGCAAAGGCACAAACGGCAGTCTTTGGGAGAAGAAATTTCGAGCTGAGTCTTGAGGGGACAGAGAGTGAATGTTTTGGGTGATGTTGCAAGTTTCCCAGGCTTTCAGACTCTCTCTGGATGGCCTGCACACACACCTGGAATTCCACTCACTTAGCTCCCCTGGAGAGTAGGGTTGATGGGATACATTCCAGTGGCCTTGTGTACGATTCAGCTGATGTGAGTGGTCAGTGTGGCCTGTGGACTGGCAGAGATACCAGCACCATCTGGGAACCAGGATTTGTAAAATACAGGAATCTGGGGGCCATGACTGACCAAAGGGGAGAAGACAACTTTTCACAAAGGGACTCCAGATCCCATTGGTGTATAGATGAGCCTTCTTGAGGCTAACTCTGCTGGGGCCATATGTGTCAAGGTGGCGAGCTCCCTGAACTTGAAACTAGGAGGCCACCCCACTCAAATTTTCTAAGTCCGAGCCTCACTTTCCCCACTTATAACAGGCAGATGGTTGTACTTCCCACTATTGCCCTCCTCCAAGTTGTCATGTGGGAAAGTCCTTGGAAACCAACCTCCATGTACTAGAGATTTAAGTAAGAGTTCTGCAGCCAGGAGATGTTGATAGTGAAATTCTTGGCCTCATGGCACCTTCATCTTTCAGATGAGACTGGGAAGCTGGTTTTCTGGATCCTCCCTCATGCCCTCACACTGGTACAGGAGTCTCCCTGTTGGTCTGCCTGCCTCCCGTCTGTCCCCACTCCATCCAGCCTCCATGCAGGATCCAAAGTAATCTTCCCAAGACCCAGGTTTGGGCACCCTATTCCCACGCTCCCAGAGCTCCAGCAGTTCACCAGTGCCTCACAAATCACAGTTCCATTCATCAGCCTGGCACGCCAGGCCCTGGCCACTGTGATGTCTGCTTAGCACATCTCGTATTCCTGGCTTTTTATTCTTTCATGTTCCCACCGCCTTAGCCCACTGGCTTTTTCCCTGAACGTGGCATCCCTCCCCTCTCCCCAATTTGTTCCATTGCACAGATTGTCTGCCATCCAGCGGGGGCCTCTTTCATGATCTCTTCCTTCCTTCCAGATCCACTGCTTCTCTCTCGCAAGGTTCAGCCTCTTGTCTGCTCTCTCCATCCTCATCATCTCTAAGATAATGCTAAGCCCCGGGTTCTCTCCACACTTTGTCTAGCCTGGCGTCCCAGCAGTGTCCAGCTGCCTGATGGTTTCATGATCCCTGCGTGTCACTCTCTGCCTCTTCATCTTCTATTATGCTGGCGTAGCTCTCCCTCCCCATAACTCTCCATAGAGGGCCCATGCTCCTTAACCTTTCCAGACCAGTCTCTGCTTAGAGGCTGCTTGTTAACCCTGGGAGCAATCTCCTTCCACAGCCTGGTGCTGAGAGAAACCCAGGGGTGCGAACCCATCCAGGATCGCTCGGCCTCTTGGGAAAGGCAACAGAAAGACCTCTTGGTGCAGTTTCCGTAGCCATTAGAAAGGACCTCTGGGTGCATTTGCAAACATAGGCCCAGAATCTGCCCAAGATCACACCTGGACTATTCTATTTCTCCAAACTCATTAACTAGAAAGATATAGATTAATTGGAGGGAGTTCAGAGAAGACGAACAGAAATGATGAAGGGGCCGGAGGGATTGATTTATGAGCAAAGATGAAAAGAACTCTGTCTATCCAGCGTAGGTAAGTGATGACTAAGGGGGAAGGGGGTGGGGACACAACTGTCTCAGGGTGTAAACACCAAGGAGAGAAGAGAATCATTTAGTGTGCAACATGAGACTATAACGAGGGGTAATAAGCTATAATTACCCAAAGGAATAACAGAATGGAGATCTCAGGGAAACTCGGCTCAGTGAGACCGGGAGAGTGGTTCCCAAGGGAGACAGCAGCAAACCCCAAGAGAAGTGGAGTGCAAAAAGCAAGGCATTTGCAGCCAGAATAAGCTTGAGTTTTTATCCTCTCTGGGTGACCTTGGGCAAGTCAGGTAACTTTTGTGGGCCATAAGAAGCCTCATCAAGAAGAGGAGCTCAGAAGGCCCTCCTGGTCCCCGGTTGTGCGACCTCTGGCTGAGCTTAGCTCAGAATAAGCAGTGTGTCCTGGGAATCAGGCTGCTGGATTTTTAGGGTGGTCCATCTTTCCCAAGCCTATTGGTCATTTCCCATTTGGCAGGAAGGGTTGGAGCTACAACAATGGGCATATGACTAAGTTCGTTCAGGAGAAGGTTTTAAGTACTGATGGCAGGATCGTGGCACCTTTGGGGCTTTCAATAAACCCGAGGCTACAGTGCCTTTGTGCTCGCGATGCCCAGTAACACTCACGTCTGATTGTACATCTGGAGAGATGACATGTTGCCATTACCCCAAACACACCTGTGCGTCTGTGTGTCTGTCTGTGTGCATGTGTGTGTGCGTGTGTGTGTGTCTGTGTGTGTGTGCGCGCGTGTGCGTGCGTGTGTGTGTGTGTGTGTGTGTGTGTGTGTGTGTACATACACAGTTCCTGATTTCAGTAAACTTTGGAATGTAGCTCTTCAGAAAACAAATTAGTCTGTGGGTAACTGCAGGCTAGGTAATTTGGGCTAATGCCTATTGTGCTATCCCAGCATTCCAGAGCATTACTGGGGAATCTTGCCAGCTAAGATTCTGCATGTCACTGCAGTGAAAATAGCTTCTTTTGTAAGCAGGCTTCCCTGCCCCTCCCCTTGGTTCTGACCTCTCTCCGGAAAGCCCAAGTTTGGCCAGCCGTGGCCTTACATTGGCCATGGCTCCTTCTCCCAGACATGCTCCACCTGCATTGCCCTCCCCACCCAGCCCTGGGCTGCTGTAGGACAGGGGAGCAGTACTCAGAGGGCCACAAAGGCATATTTTAGCAGAAAAATATGTACAGTTTTGCCTGGAGATTTGTCCCTTGGTGAGGGCTGAGAATGGAGGAAAGAAATAAATCAGGCCCTAGAAACACATGCCTAGCCTGGGCGTGAAGCCTCCACCTGGCCTGGAGAACGAGTCCTCCCCCCGTTCCCTCCCCCATCCTATCCCTGCTTACTTCTCCTGTCTGCCCTTTGTTGAGGGCCAGCCAAAGAACAACTCATTCTGGCTGGCTTGCTGGGGCCCTCCCACCGCGCCCCCCTAACGTCTCGCTTCAGCCTCTCTTGCCTTTTACCCAAAAGGTCACGGGAGCAGGAGTTGCAGGCAGTGCAGCAAGCTCACAGGGGAGAGACCTGGGGGAGGAGGCCAGTCTCATCTGGGATCTTCCTGAGGCCCCACTTCTCATCCTGGACAGTTCTTCTCCGTGTTCTTCCAGCACTCCACTCTCACTCCTGCCAAGAAGCCTTTTAGCATGGTAAAGTGGGAAACACCCATCCTGGATGTGCAACCCCAAGTGGCCTCAAGCCCTCCCTCTCCCACTGGCTACCTGCCCCAATAGGTATTCCGGGCTTCCTGGTGACGGACTGCGTACGTGCTACTAGGCGAGCCTCTTCTCTCTGGTCCTAATTTGATCCCAAATAGCACCATTTCTTGCCTGGAGTCCCCATGGGTTCTCCTCTGTTCATTTACAATTGTGTGATACCTCAGTGATGACAAAGCTCTAGCCACAATTGGGAGGGAGTATGGGGCACCTCAGGTGTCTCCACTCGGTCTCTCTTGGTGGTCCTTTGGGTCATTGCGGCTCTGATTCTTTGCAGGCATGCAAAGATTTGATTCTTTCACAGGCATGTGGCAGAACTGGAGGACATTGTGGTGACAAGATGCCAGGGGAGGGAGGGATAGGGTCCAGGTAGCCAGCATGGAATTGTGGGCAGAGTTGACGCAGTGTCAGGGAGACCTGGGTTCAAATCCCACTTCAGATGCAGACCAGCTGCATCTTAACTTTTCTGAGTCTCAGGGTCCTAATCTCTAAAATGGGAGTAAGAAAAGAAAAGAAAAGAAAAGAAAACGAGTGATGATGCTTCTGACACGTCCATGTCCCAGTGCAACCTCAGCACACTCTGGAATGGCAGGGTGTTATTCAGGGCAAATTGTTTCACCTCTACGGGCCTGTTTCCCTCTACAAAATGAGGGAAGGATGTTGATGAAGAAATAGCCTTCTGGTGCAGAATCCGTGAGTGTGTGGATGTGTGTTTGTGTTTTTGCGTCCTCAGTTGATGCCAGAGAGATTTCAGTAGCCCCATCTGGAATGGGGAGTACGTTCTTGGTTCTTTGATTTCATTTAGAGAATCCAGCAGTGTGCAGGCCCAACGCCTCGTTGTTTCTTGTCCCTGTCCTAGCTATCATCATTGGCGCCCACTCTTTTGCTGTTCTTGCTCCCCGCTTCCCCAGGCAGGATCATTTTCTCCATTTTCCAGTTGAGGGGCCTCGGCTCTGACACTTCAGAGCCTCGGTTGCCTGCTCTGCTGCTTCTAGTCCTGGAACGCTTTTTATCTTGCCTGCATCAGCTGCCTCCTCAGTGAATGAAGGAACTCATTAAGAAGCCTGTGGCACGTCCATTCTCCAGCACACACACACAGAGGCACTCATGCGCACAGACAGGGGCTAGCTGATGAGATGCGCGCTCTGGGAGCTCTGGATTGTGCCTACCCTTGTGTCTGGCTTCATTAAGTCAGATGAGATGTCTATCTGTCAGGTATTAGACTGTCTGAGCAGGAAACTTCAGCACTTGGCCTCCCCTGCTTGTTGTCTAACACTAGATCAGGACCCTGCAAGGTACCAGGCTGCTGACTAGATTGGCCCAGACTGCAGAGCCAGGTTTGAAGCCCTTGTCAGAGCCATCAAGTGATTATTTGGGCCCTGAGGTGCAGGGAGACTCTGGGAAGGCCAAGTGGTGAACCTACTGCCTGCCTGAGAGGAGCCAGAAATTGGGCTACTGCCTTAAGGCTAAGTGAGTTAGGCCTGTTCTGGGAACTGTTCCCTTGGCTAGGCCAAGCTCCTTCACCTTGGGAATGGCAGCCTTGGCTCTGCACATCAATACCTACCAGACACACTTTGGCCACAGCATGGCTCTTGGGTAGATCCTTTGGGAATGCTTGTCTTCATTTTCCAGGTGACCCACCCAAGGCCACACAGCAAGTGTCACAGATTTGGAGATGTAGAGTCAGGTGGTCTCTCTCCCAAGTCATAGCCAGTCTCTTGGTCACCCTAACATTGGGCAAGTCATTAGACCCTGGTCTGAACTGTAGAGAGATAGATCAGAATTCAGGCAATTCAGACTGAGGCAGTTTTCCTGAGTGACAGCTGCTATCTGGTTCAGGATCACCCCTGGCCCCGCCAAAGGTGCAGTCTGGCCTAGTGTGTCTTGGACCATTCCAGACTGGGGGGGCAAGAGGAGTAAGTTTCAGGTGGGGACAACAGCAGGTGGGTGGTAGTCCCCCCCACTTTAACACGACTCTCCTGAAGTTGGGCTGGCCTTGAGTGGCATCACTGGAGGTCAAGAATGGCTCCTATTGGGCCTGACTCTGTTGACCTAGTTCTGGTCCCAGCAGCTCCTGCCAGTCCTGGCCTGCACTAGATCACCTGGCCTTACCATGCTGCCTTCTGCCGCTGTTGTGCCTGTTTCCTTCTTGTGCCCCAAATGCCTAAATTCTCGGCCTCATCAAAAACTGCAGCCTGCATTGGCTTCACTCTGTTCCTCACAGTACAGTGGCTAGGTCGGAGGACTTCAGAGATGGCAAACAAAGGCTCATTTTCCCAGGGAGAGAGATGGGGTGGTCCCTGGGCAATGACACCAACAGCCAAGCAAGAGCCATGATGAAGGGCTGGCCAATAGAGGACCCCGTGAGCTCTAACAATGCCAAGACTTTAAGAATCCTTGGGAAGAGAAGATGGAAAACACCACAGAATTGGGCTTTGCTGTCATGGGCTGTTGGGCTGTGACTTTGCATTTGCAAATAGCTCAGAACTGAGGCCCCAGAGCCCAGCGTTATTCATCAAATTCTCTGGGGCAATGGTGCCTTTCTAGGCAGGGCTCTGGCTCTTTGTCTGACCCAAGGTAGTTTTTCCTGAGGACACCAGAATTCCAGAAGGAAGGGAGGGCCATAACTTTTACGTCTCTGCCCCCTTAGAATGGAAGCCCCGAGGCCTCCTGGGCCATTCCAGGATCCCCTGGTCTCTAAAAGCTTAGCTAGGCTGACTCCCCCCCCTCCCATCTTCATTTTCCATGAGAGCACATATGAGGAAATCAGCCAGGCTCCTCAGGGCTTATCATTACTTCTAGAATCAGGACGCCACCACTGGCTGATGGTTTGTGTTTGACATCCCCAGAAGGGGGGGGGAGTCTCCAGCCTCCCCACAAACTGCAGGCACGTTTTTTAAGTGCATGGTTAGAGCCAGAGGGAGCTCAGAGGCTACCTTGCCAGATCTCATTTTGCAGAGAAGGAAACTGAAACCCACCAAGGTCAAGGAAATGACTAACTCCTTGTAGAGGCCTTCCCTAATTGGTGCCTCCAATTTCTCTCCTCTTGTGGCCTGAACTGCTTACAGTTTGGCTTCCTGTCTGGGCCTGGGGCTCTCAAGGCTCCTTAGCCTTCCCAGACCTCTCTGCTAACTTTGCAAACATATTCAATTCAAGTTCCAAAGTTCCCTATGACTGTCGAGGCCAACGCCATCTTCCCAGTCTCTCAAGCTCCAATCCAGGAGTCATTCTGGACTCCTCTCTCTCTCTCTCTCTCTCTCTCTCTCTCTCTCTCTCTCTCTCTCTATCTATCTATCTCTCTGTCCCCCTCTCCAAATCTGCAGGTTTTCCCTCTCTTCTTCTCTCTGTCTACTTCTTTCTGTCTCTCTTTTCCTCTCTCTTTCCTGCTTCTTGACCTTCTCTCTCTCTCCATCTTTGTCTCTCATCCCACTCTATGCAGTGACTTTTCTTAGGCACACGTCTGAGATTGTCATTCTCTACTTCATAAACTCCCTTGGCTCCTTGTTGCCTCCAAGATCACATACCCAATGCTCACTGTTTGGCATTCAAAGCCCTTCCTAAGCTGGCCCCTCCTCCCTTTCCAGTCTTCTGACGTTCACTCCCCACCAGGACCATAGCTTCCTGGCTATTCTGAGAACGAGGCTCTCCATCTCTCCATCTCTCCACCCTGGATATTTTCCTCTGGCTCTCCCCTGTGCCGGGAAACTCCTTCCTTACCTCAGACTTCCTTTGGGTCTGAACTCAAGTTCTATCCCTTCTTCAGGAAGCTTTTCCCGATCCCTCTCACTTCGAATGTCTCTCCTCCATTAATTATTTCCTACTGATCCCATATAGACCTCATTTGTACCGAGTTGTTTCCTGCTTGGTTCTCCCATTAGATCATGAGTTTGTTTTTACTGGGGCTTATTCCCAGGACTTAGTACTAGGCCCTGCACATACTAGGTACTTTGTAAATGTTTATTGACTAATTGCCTCTAGGCCCGGCACTTTCTACCACACTGCCTCCACTGAGCCAAGGATGCTTCAATCTGCAAATTCCTCATCCCAGCTTAGGGAAAAGATAAGGGTGGGTGAATATGCTCTCACCAAAGTTAGTATCAAGATAGTGAGCCAAAAGAGCTGGTTAGAAAGAAGAGGCTTCAGCCCCCAAGGGATGAATTCACCTCTAGAGCCAAAGCTAGTGTAAGCCCTTGGGAGAGCCCCTGCTAAGTGTGGGCTACACGAAGTAGAGACAAGACACATGACTTCATTAAGTCCTGATGAGAGAATGAGGGTGGGAGAGCTAAGCATACTTGACTTGGATTCAGGGAGAGAGAGAGAGACAGACAGAGACAGAGACAGAGAGAGAGACAGAGAGAGACAGACAGAGAGAGACAGACAGAGACAGACAGACAGACAGACAGACAGACAGATTGATTTCAGAATTGCTAGGCGAGGGCCATATGGCAAAGCACTAAGGGTTCAGGTAACTACAGAGAGTGGACTTTGCCCTTGGAGCCCAGCCAAAAAGGGCTGCACCTGCCTGGTGATAAAAACGAGTCAGATGAACCAATGGCAACCTTCCCTGTCCAGGATCTAGATGTTAGTGACTAACTGGAATCCTTGCAATTTAGCACTCAGAGAACCCAAGTTTCCTCATCCCAGGAGCCAATTTGATTTTGTACTTGGGCTGGCTCCATGTCTGTTACTTCTGCTGATCTCAAGAAGCTGCAATTGCCCATTGGACCTCGAAGGGCGCCTCTTGGCTACAGGCTGTGTCAGTGGTTTGGAAAATGACCGAGATAACTGCAGGAAGCACCTGGGAGAGGTGAGGTCAGAAAGCTCTTGACTGAGTGAAATGAACTATTTCTTAATGGAGCTTTAACCGATTCTCATATCATCATCCATCTTCATGGTCAAGGAGGAGGCCTAGAACTTTGCCACTTGACTGAAGAGGTTAGGCCAGCCTTTTGGTGAAGAGCCTTGGCTAGTTTGAGGATAAGAGACATAAGCCTGTCCTAGAGCATTTTCTTGTGTGACAGCACCTGCCAGAGCTTACTGCCTAGGACTATGGCTCCCACTGCTAGTGAGACAGGAAAGGAAAACCATAGTGGGACAAGCAGAGGCTCCCCATGGGTTTATGGGTCCTTTGGGGAGGCTGTATGAGAAAATACAATGGCCAACAGTTATTTGTATCTTTTCTTGTAACTAACACTAAGTTGTGTGATTTCTTTTTGTTCATAATATTTAACCTCTTTCATTCTTTTTACAAAAAGAAATCACCAAGAAGTGATCTCCAACCATTTAGAGAAGAAGCAGTGATCACTAAAACTAGGCTTGGCACCATCACAAATAAGTCACACTCTACATCAACTCATTTCTTTTGACTAGAGGACAGTGGTAGAGACCTAACATACCTGGCCTTGAAAATGGAAAGGGAACTATGACTGGACAACAAAACTGTTCATAGGAAAGGGAGCTGGGGGCTTTAGAGGGCTGCAAGCTCAATGATTCAGCAGTACGTTATAGCAACCAAGCCAATGGGCTCCTGGGCATGTGGCATTAATGCAAGTACAGCATGGGGGCGGCACTCTACTCTGCCCTGGGCCAGCCACAGCTGGCAAATCCTGTTTGAATTCTGAGGACCTTATTGGAGGGAGAATATTCATAAGCTGACTGGAATGTGTTCAAAGCAGGGCAACCAAGAGAGTAAGGGGGTGGGGATCAGGATATGTCCTACAAGAATTGACTGAAGGAACTAGGGGTATTGAGCCTGAAGAAGAAAAAGAAACCTTGAAGATTGCCACCTTCCAATATTTAGAGGGTTTCATGTGGCCTTGGTCTACGTAGCCCTGGAACAATGGATAGACTAGAAATAGATAGACCTTTCTAGAAAGGTCAGTTTCAGCTTTGTACTGCCTATCAATGACAGCTGTCTAAAAGTGAGCCAGGCTCTGCTTCTGGAGCTATTGAGTTACCTCTTACCTCCCCCCCCCCAAGTTCCTCCAGGGACTACTTGTTGGTGATATTGAGATTTTTAAGTGCATTTAATTAATTAAGAATATTTTCCCGTGGTTTCATGATTCATGTTCTTTCCCTCCCCTCCTCTCTCCCCTCTCCCGGAGCTGACAAGCAATTCCACTGGGTTTTTTATATGTATCATTGTTCAAAACCCATTTCTATATTAGTAATATTTGCAATAGAATGATCATTTAGAGTTAACATATTGGTGACATTGTTGAAGGGATTCTTGTTTCAGGTCTGGATATACTTAATGACCTAAAAGATGATTTAGATCAGTGATGGTGAACCTATGGTACAGGTGCCAAAGATGGCACACAGAACACTCTGTGGTCACTAGGCTGCCCCTTCCCCAGTTCATAACTAGAATGGCAGAGGGCCTAGGGCAGAGTTGCTCCCTTCCCCCTCTCCATTGTGCCTGAGGACATTGTTTCACATCCCCTACCCCTCTGCCTAACAGCCCAATGAGAGCACACAGGGGGTAAGGTGGGTGGCTCACAGGAGGCAGAGCTGGAGGGGAACAGAGAGCTCAGTCTTCACCTCTCCCCTTCTCTACACTTGCTGAGGATATTCCTCATTTCATCCACCCCTCTACCCCAAATGGGAGTGCTTTCTCCCTCCCCTGTGTGAGGTAAGTGGGGAGGCAGGGTGTACCTAGCACTTGGTGTGGGGGAGGGGCCCAGAATTCCACCTCCAAAAGGTTCAGCATCACTGATTTAAGTCTAGAAGTGATGTAAGAGGTCATGTCTTCCAATTCTCTCATTTTACCATTCAGAAATTTGAGACTACTCAGGTTCAGTGACTTGCCCAAGATCATACCAGTAGGCAGTAGCAAGAGTGGAATTCAACTCCATTACCTTCTTTTCCAAATTCAGCCCTCTTTCCACCCCATTTCTGAGAGAGAGATTCATTGATTCTGTTAAGATAAAGAAGGCTGGGAAGATTGGTTTGTGATTGAAGGGGTGGCAAAAGTGCCCTCCCTAATGAAATCTCAATTCTAAAAAGAGGTTGGATCCAGTTAGCCATCAAACCAGAATGGCCAAAGGATACTGTAGATTGGTCAAAGAACCATTTGGGTTGCACCTTTCTGAAAAGAGATCCATGGATCCAAGAGATATCTTTTTTCTTCACTGCTCCATGGCCCAAGGCCTTACGTCTCTGGAATCATGATTTAGGCAATGAATATGCATACAAATGACTCGTGACCACATTATATTGACATACTTATTTTCATTTGTTTATATTTTGTCTTAATTTCTTTTATAGTGAACTGTTCTGCTTAGATTTTTCTGGAAAAGATTTATGAAACTGTGCCCAGCATGGGGCTTTCTGCACTCACTGTCGTGAACATAAGCCCCAGTCGAGAATTTTCCACTGAGAAAAATCCATCTCTATAGACATGCATGCGAACATTGGATTCTAATCAACGAGCACATTGAAAGAATTTGCTCAACTGTTCCAGCTACTGAATCAATGCTGGTCTGCTATGAGGCTGCCTAAGCAGTTGTTGTCTTCTCTCCATTCAAGGAGGCCCTAGTCATGCTTAGGCAGCACAAGGAAGGCTAAATTACTAAGTTAGCAGAGAGCCTCATGCTAGCTTTGAATGGGCCGTTCTGTTGGGCACCCCATTCTTGCGGTGGCTGGGGTCCCAGCCCACAGCCTCTTTGTTCTTACGCTGACGGGACCTTGATGCTTGGCTACTCCGATCCTGTATTGGCTGGCATCCTGCTATTTCAATCCAGTCTGAAAAGCATTTTTAAGCACTAACAACTTGCAAGGCACTGTGCTAGGCACTGGAGATACAAAGATAAAAATCAACATTCCTTGCCCTTGAGGAACTTGTGCAATGTATAAACAGATTAGTGTAGACATGATTCTTTTTAAACCTCTGTAACTTTTTTCCTTTTTTAAAAATTTGGAGTTCCAAATTCTCTCCCTCCCTTCAGCCAGCCCCCCACCCATTGGAATGGCAAGCGATATGATACCCACTATACATATGAAGAGCTATCTCCACATTAGCCATGTTGCCCAAAAAGAAAAATAAAGAGCTTTGGGAGCTCTCTGCCTCAGTCTGCCCTCTTGGGTTATCAGCTCCCTCTGTGAAGGCAGAGGGCATTTTTTTATCATGAGCCCTTTATTTTGCCTGGGGTCATTTTCTTGATCAGAACAGCTAAATCTTTCACAATTGATCTTCATTATGATATGGCTGCTATTTTGTTTGCCTGGTTCTGCTCGCTTCCTTTTGCATCAGTTCTGTATCATTAGATTTTTCTCCCCAGGACTCTAAATCCTAGCTTCCCATGTTCCTTCTCACATTACCTGCTAACTAATGTAAGGAGGATATAAGTTTTGTGTAGCTCCACCCCATCTTTCTCTTCCTGTGAGCCAAGCTGTGGAAGCAGGCTTTTGGGCCAGGCAGGAGAACTTATTCACATGGTCTTCTTTTTGTTAGATAATTAGGTTTTTATACTTCGATTTCCTTTTTATTCCTTAAGTGATTATTAATAAACTTTATAAAATTAATACTTGGGGTTATTGATATCAATTTAAATCTTACAGTTCCCAAATCCTTCTGAAACAGTCCCCCTCGCATTCTTCTATTCCATCACAATCACATACCTCAACCTATTCAATTGTTCCCCAATCGATGGGTATCCCCTGAGTTACCACTTTTTTTGCCACCACAAAAGAGCTGCATATAGCAGATATGGACACAGAGGAATATATTTTGTACATATAAGTCCTTTTTCCTTTTCCTTTGATCTCTTTGGGATACAGACCTAGTAGTGATTTTGCTGAGGCAAAGGGTATACAGAGTTTTAGTTCCACATTGTTCTCCAGAGTGGTTGGATCAGTTCACAACTGCACCAACAATACATTAGTGTCTCCATTTTCCCACATCTCCTCCAACATATATCTTTTTCCTTTTTCTGTCATGTTTGACCATCCGATAGATCTGAGATGGTACCTCAATGCTGTTTTAATTTGCATTCCTCTAATCAGACATGATTTAGAGCATTTTTCATGTGATTAGTGCTAGGAAAGGTAAAGAATCTTTAGAAGGAAAAGTGAGCAGGGAGTGTAATCGAGGTGTGGGAGAAGGAATACTGAGTTTGGAGATGATAAACAGGTAGGTCAATTTGGTTCGAAAATATGGGTGTGTGAAGGCAACAACCCTCCAAAGATTGACCAGAAATGTAAAGGCAACAGGCAGGAGCCAGTAAAAGGCTCCTGAGTGGGAAACTGGTGTTTTAGGAAGATGGTTTGGGGCAACCTAGTCGATGGCAAAACTGGAAGGTGGGAGTCTAGTAACCTCAGGGAGCTGATGAGAGATGAACTAGGGATATGGGGAGGGGACTAGAGAGGAGATGGATGGGAGATGTTATGGAGAGAGAAAAAACTGACCAAATATGGCACCTGGCTGGGTGACCTGGCTCACCCGAAGGGCCAGAAATAGAAAAATATGGAAGAAATGGGAGTTGGGAAGAAAAGTTGATGAGTTCGACTCGGAACAGATTGGATTTGGCACTTCCTGTCTGAGGCATGTCAAACAATGTCAGCCTCGAGGTCAGGGAGAGGCTTGAAACTGAGTCATTTGCATTGAAATGACTACTGAACTGAAGAGGTCACCAAGTAAGAATGGGTAGAGAGGAAAGGAAAGCCAGCATAGAGCTCTGGGAGAGCCCACTGATTGGGGCTTGGGACATAAATGATCATTTGGCAAAGAACCCGGCGGGGGGACGGGGGATGGGGGGGGTTGTCCTTCAAGTCGCCACAGTCGCCAGATGCATGGAGAAAGGCCAGGAAGGAGAAGGTAGTCTACAGTGTCAAAGGCTACAGAGAGCACTGAGAGAAAGGCCATTGAATCAGGCGGTTCTGAGATCCCTGGCAGGCTTGGAGAGCTGAGTGGTGAAGTCAGAAGTCAGTTTGCAGGGAGCTGAAAAGGGAGTTGGAGTCGAGGAAGTAGAAACGACAGGTATAGACAGCTATGATTTCCCGGAGTTTGTGCGAGGGAGAAGACAGAGGATGATGATAGCTTGAAGGGATGAGCTTCGAGAGGTTTTGTTGTCCATTTGGCTTTTGAAGGCTGGTGGGAATGTGGGCATGTTTGGTGGCTGCAGGCCCTGCCCTTCCTTGGTGAGCTCAGCCTCACTGTAGCTGAGCTGGCCTTGGGGCCTTCCGTCTAGCAGTAGCTGGGGGAAGGAGCCCACTTCAGGCCCGAGGGACAGAGGCTAGGTGACTCACAAAGGTAGAAAGTGTGACAGTTGGGCTGAAATGGAGGTTGGGAAACAAGGCGGAGTCAGATTGTGAAAGGTTTTACAGAGGAGATAGTATCTTCAGCTGGAGGTGAGCTTGGAGAGGGGGAAGATGTCGAAGGGGGAGGATCCAACAAATAGGTATGGGCCACATCTGGGAAGTTGTCCAGCTGCCCGAATGGAACTGTGGTGGTATTCACACCAGACTTAGAGAAGTTTGCATGAAGGACACAAATTTATCGGCAAAGAAAATGAGGTCAGCTTTGGAGCTGTTGCGTTTGAGCTGCCTATGGGACAGCCATGGGGAGATGGCCATCAGGCAGTGGGCAATGGCACATCGAAGTTCGGAGAAGACATCAGAGCTATCTGGGCATCATCCATTCAGATATGATCATTGAAGAGTTCAGGCAAGTTGCCCAACTGCGCTCTTCTGCCATGAAGCCAATGCTTAGACAGAAGGTAAGGGTTATAATGAAGAAGATGGCTTGAGAGCTTGGCAGTGTCATGTGACAGTTTCTTCCGGGATTTGGTCAATATTTGTCAGAGGAGCTGGGAGGAGATTACCGAAGAGAGAATGACACCAGAGGAAATGATAGAACTAAAGGTACCAATGTTGGAGGGGGGAGCTTGGCCAGCAGAAGGACCTACCCCTTCCTCCAAGACTGTGGCAAAAGCCTGAATGAGTGGGGAGAGGCGTGGGGTGGCATAGAAGAATTTTCTGTTGTTGAGGAGAGAAGAGAGCACTCCCAAGAGATGGCCTCGATTTTGTCACGAAGGTAGGAGGTGAGGGGATGGCAGTGGGAGGAGAAGACAAGGTTTGAAAGAACTGTCTCTGGGAGGACAGGCAGGAATAAGTTAGGGAAGAATAAAAGTATTACAGGATAGCAGTGGGGGACCAGGTGGAATGAGCCAGCATGAATTTGTAGTGGGCCTAGTCGACATGGTTGAGTGCCTTCCCACATTCCGAGTATGAGAGAAGATGGCCGATGGTGGGGGTGAACTAGAATCGAAGATTTGCCATTTTGTGAATTGGTGAGAGCAAGGGACTTGGAGATTGGAGACAGTGTATATATAGAAGGCCAATTACAGGGGCAAGACTACAAAGAGAGGAAAGCAGGGCCAGCACAGGGAGAATGGGGAATGGGAGAGGTCTGGAGGTCAGAGTGGGTGAAGGTGAGGCAGGGCTAGGAGTGGAATTCAAATGAGAAGCCTGAGCAGGAAGGAGAAGGAAGGCATTGTTTTAAGGTAGCCCATTCACGGATAACACGTCCATCCCTTTGAGCAGCCGAGATGGAGAGACTATATCAAAATCCATGGGAGTTGAGGAGACCTAGGGGTGTGAGGGCGTATCGATGTGTTTGTTGACTTTCCCCAATTGGGGGTTTGATCAGGAAGACTGATCTTGGCACCCACTGAAAGAGAAGACTGACTTGGAAGACCAGTAGATGACTGTTTGGCCAGATGGCGTGAGAGTCTAATAGGACAGCGCAGGCAGAAGGTGGGTCTGGGAATGCAATAAGCCACCTCTGCCTCACCTACTTTTCATTCTCCCAAGCTCTAATGCTAGGGGTTTCTCCTGGCCTCATTCCTCTCCCTCAAGCCCATTATCCAATTGGTTATCAAATCCTGGTATTTCTCCCCCTGCAGGACCTCTCCCATGGCAAGTGTCCGAGTTCAGGCCCCACCGTAGACAATTCTTCCTTGCTTCTCCTACGTTCTGGCCAAACCGAATTGTTGTTCAGCCCCCAGTTCCTGCCATCCAACTTCCCTCCCCATGTCTTTGCTCAGACCAGCTCCTGGGCCTGCAGTGGACCCTCCCTTCCCCCTCCCCATCTTGCTCTGTTAAAACCCTGGCCTTCAAGGCCCAAGTTCAGTGCCATCTCCTTCCTGAAGCTGCCTCTGGCCCAGCCCACTCCCCCTCTCTTCTTCTCACTGTGGCTTTCCTAGACTTTTCCATTCCACTGATCTTATCATCCCTTGGCTCGTACTTTTCCTCCCCATCTCCCTGGCTTGTCACTTCACATGCTTTTTGTCTTTATGTCCCCATTAAGTGGTGAATTGGTGAGTCACACAGGCAGGAGATAGGAAGAAGAGATTGAGCTGATCCCCCCAGATGATGCTCACCCCCCTTCCCCCAACACCACCACAGCTACCAGGATACAATCACATCTGTGTATGATCCTATGTTAACGTCCCCTTGTCACCAAGGCAACCTGGGCTGGCCGCCTGGCAACAGCACTGCCCTCCCCCCCACACACACGCATACCCCTCCCGGCAAGTGCTGCCCTTTCCTTCTGTTGCCTCCTCGTTTCCCCTTCAATGCATGTTCTAGGTTCATTTCAGCCCGAATGCACTTATGTGACAATGTTGGGGGGCAGCACCCCCTTGTGATTTATTCCCGGTCTTCCCCACAAATGCACATGCATTCATGCACACACACGCACACCATCCCCACAGCCATGCCTGGGGGACATACCAACAGCAACAAGATTTGTTGTCCTTTCTGTCAAGTAGCTTCGAGTCTAGCAGAAGGGGGTCCTGGCAGAAGAGTTATGGGGAGGAGGAAGGCACTGTGAGCCTCAGCCTGGTCAAGCACAGCCTGCCCTCTGCCCCGTCCCCTTGGCCTGGCTCTCTTGGCTCTGTTCTCTGTCAGGGCTGCCTGGCCATCTGATTCAGTGACTTATCGACTGAGCGCTGGCGTAGATTGCTCACCCGGTCCATGTCAGCTGCGGTGCCAGGACCCAGGAGGGCATGGCCTTGGGGGGTGAGGCAAGTTGTAGAATGACAGCCCCTTGGTGCCCTCCCCACAACTCCTGGAGTCCAAGGGAGCAGTGGGAGCTGATTCCTCCAGGACCCCTCACACTGTGGCTTTTCCCCTTCTTCTTCAACACATTGGAATGACCTCCCTTGCAGGGGCTGTGGCTCCCATGATCAGCAGAGGCTCCGCTTTTGACAAACCACCAACCCTGCAACCCCCTAGCACACTGTGCTCCCCTCTCCCATTCTCACCCTTCCTCTTCCCCTCCTCCTTCCTCTTTTTTCCCTGCTGCCAGCCTAGGCGAGAGCTTAGCAAAAACAAGACCATTCTACAGATAGAACTTGTCCCCTTGCCAGTCAAGTAGTGGCCCTCCAACAAGAAGATCATCGACTCTACTAACAGCTGGTTTGGACTCGTCAGCCATAGAGCTCCTGGGAGAAAGGTTCAAAGTGCTCTCAGGTGCTAACTGGCACCTGAGTCAGACAATGGCGACAGCTCTGGCCCCTGAATATTGGGGAGAGTGGAGAGAGCATTCGATTTGGCATCAGAGGACCTAGGTTGGAACCATCCCTCTTGTTATTTGCTGCCTGTGTGACCCTGGGCAACTGTGGCGAGTTCAGGTTTCCAAAGATTCTCCAGAGACCTACCTCAAGCTACTGAAAGGGTTCATTGCTTAGCATTCAAAGCAGCTGGACATGCTCCTCCAGAAAGGGTACAAGGGGACATGTGCTTTCTTTGGTCCACCTCATCACCACCCACTGGGTCCCGATTTACATGTGGGCTGAGGAAAAGAGGCTTCTGGAGAGGCATCTGTACCACCAGCGATAAACAAAGGAAGCCAATCTTCTTCCAAAGGCACCAATCCAAGGAGCAGTTGTGGTGACCAAGCACAGGGCCTGAGAGAATTCCTTTAAGTCAGGGGCCACACTCATGGATGCTTGTCATTCATTCTAGTTCTACACCATTATCAATCTATATGTTTCCCCATCTCTAGAGCAGGTTGGACTGTCAGCGAGAAATCCTTTCTGTGGGCTTCAGTTTCTTCAACTCGGAAGCTTCTGATTCGAGCATTTTCTTTTCCTTCAAGTAGGCAAATACATGGGAGCTTCTTGCCTTTGTGGCTCTGAGGCCATAGCACCTGTTGGGAAGTACTGTTTACGACAGAGGCAAGCCCCCTACTGGAGGGTTTGGAAGGCTTCCTGCCTGAGCTTTAACAGCTTCTCCATGGTCCTGATGGAGCTGGCAAGTGTGACCACAGAAAGGCTAGGAAGCCCAGGATGGCCTTGAAGTCCTCATTCCAGAGTCTCTATGTGGAAAGCCAACTCCAGGCCCCCCCAAGGGGAGCCTGGCATGCTTGGCTTCTGCATCTGAGCATCAAAAAGCGTCTTGTGGGCAGGTGGCTAGGTAGAGGCCACCCAACACTGACTGGCCCCCTTTTCTATGGTGGGAACCCAGACAATTACCTACATGTCACTGTGCTCGGTCTGGCCAGGGAGATGGAAAGGAAGAAAGCCCCACTGTACAGAGCAGTCGGCTGTCAAAGCCACCAAGCACATTCTGAATAAGGATGTATTCTTTCAGGAGAAATGAATATGGAGCTCCCACATGATCTGGACCAGTGTCCTCAGGTACACCTGGGCTCGGAATCATTTCATGGGCTTTGTATTTGTCCTGCAGGGAGGACCCCTGAGCCAGCTCCCAACTGTCCTATGTGTTGGAGAGCATGGATGCTGACCAACCTCTCCGGGCGTGTAGTGTCTTCAGGTGATGTCCAGGCTGGGGTGGCCGACTGAGTCACTGGCTGGATGACCTCAGATTCCCAGTCTTGTGCCCAGAACTTAACCAAGTAGATCCCGGCTACCTCCTTCTGCTGATGGCCAGTGCAGAGCTTCTTAGACGCCAGCAGTACATCACTGTTATCAAGGAATCGGAGATCTCCTCCCCATGCTGCAACTGTGACTACCCTGCTGAGTTTGATAACAGCGACCACCATCTCCTCCCTATGGAATCTTTGGCAGCCCCCCTCCCTTCCCCATTCTGGCCTTTGGTTTCCTAATCTCTAAAATGGGGGTACCAAGACTTGGCTCCCCCAACCTTGTAAGGGTTTGGGTGGCTTCAAAGCACCAGGTAAAGGAGAATGCCATGAAATAAATGGGAGAGCTATTGGTTTAGGAAGCATTTGTTGGAGGCCATCAACCACTTCCAGCCATTTTCCATGCCTCCCTCTGACATACAGGAACTTCCCTGGGGGGGGGGCACTCACAGGACAGGGCCACGTGTCCAGCAGCTCTAGAGTTTGGTCCCTACGCCAGCCACCCACCTGCCTTCCTATCTCTTGCTCTTGGCTGGACAGAGCACCCAAACTACAGCAGGCAGCAGTTGGCCACAGGCCAGTGCCGTGCTCAGAAGCATCTAGCAGCTTGCATGCCTGTGGACCTCCCCCGACCCTCCCTGCCCTCCAACCAGCCTGGTTCCTTCCTTGTCCTTCAGACAACCCTAGGGGCATCTCTGGCTTTGCTTGCCACTTGTTCTGGATTAGGCACTCTTCTAGTACCACCCCACTGGAGAGTTGCCCTTGCTTTAAGACTACTTACTCATTGGTGCTTCTCAGGGAAGCTTGACCTCTCACTCCCTCCTGTCTGTAGTTGCTAAGCCCAGCTAGCATCAGTGATCATTCTTATCCTTCCTCAAAGGCTCCTGGCATTTTGGGACCTTCAGCTTATTTTCCTGGTCATTGTGCCATGACTGATGGCTGCATGTTCTGTTCTAGACTAGGAGCACTCTGAGGCAGGGCCCCTTCCTGTCTTGGACATCTGGGTGTGCTTGCCCACACAGCTCCACTCTCTCCTGAGTATGTCACGTGATCTTGGAGTATCTCTTCAGGCAGGGGTACATGCATGTGGAGGGTCCTTTCTTGGTGGCTGCCAGCTACTGTACACTTTGGTATTCGCCCGGGCACTCGGGAAGAAGAAGGCTAGTTAGTCAAGAAGGAACAAAGTTGCCCTCCCTCAGGAACCTGACCTTGCAGGCCTCAGTCCTCTACTCTAATTAGCTACGATCTGGGCCTCCCCAGGGCCGTGGACTTTATGCATCCAGAGACCTACTAGGGAGTGAGTCCTAGCTCAGAGATGACGAGCCTGGCTCTGGAACAGAAAGGGTCCTCTGGGGCATCTAGTTCAATCCCCACATTTGACACACGGGGAAACTGGGGACCAGGGTCTAGAGGAGATCTGATCCCCAGTCTCCTAACTTCAGAGCCTCTGGGTCATGCTCTACGTGACTGGGAGGCTTGCCAACCCTTTCAAATCTTCCTATTCCCCTTTAATAAAATGGGCCCCACCTCATCGGCTGGTGGTGAGGACAGTGCTGTGGAGGGTGGTATACATGTGTATGTGGCGGGGGGGTGGTGGTGGTGGTGGTAAGCATATATGCCCTTTGGGGGGGGAGGGGGGTACGTGTGTCAGTGTGTGCACACCAATGCTTCAGGTGGACAAAGCGGTCCTGATAGGGACTCCTCCTCCCTGCCCTAACCAGTCTGCCTAGGGGTGCCCTTTGCCTTGCCTCCTCCCTAGCTGGCTCTTAGCTTAGGGCATTTCTTTGCTTTGACCGCCATCTGTCTGTGGCATCCAGGGTCTGCTGCCTTTGTGCAATGAGGGCAGGTGATAGGCGGGGCTGGGCTTAGCAACTCCAGACAGGAGCAGGACCAGGCTACCATCCCCCAGGCCCTGAGTTAGCTGCTCACCTGCCTTACTCTGGGGCCTTCTCTCAGGAATTCAACCTTAGTTTTCTCACCTCTAAACTGGCTAGCAGTCTCTCCGGGTCTCAAAGCAGTGCAAAGGGCCATGGAAGTGGGAGGGCTGAGGCAGTCCTTGGCCAGTGGCCAGTGGCACAGATGGGGCTGCCCCAGTGAGCTCCCAGCTAGAGAAACTTTGCACTGCTGGCTGGCCTCTCATTTCCAGTTGAGAGCCCTGCACAGGCCATGTTTGCCCTGTCCTTTCGCCTGTGTAATAGGTGAACAAAGCATCAATAAATAATTGCATTGTTCCCCCACCCCTTCAGCCAGATCCCTGGCTCTGGCCAACATTCCTGGTATAAGGGAGAACCACAGCCTGGGAATTAGGCCTCCCACCCTGTTCCCACCCTCTAACCTGCCCCTGGAGGCCCAGCTGGACACAGGACCACTTTCCTTGGGTGACAGCGGGGCAGATAGGCTTTGTTGTTCAACATTGATGGCTTTCCCTCCTGCTGGCCCACCCTCTAATGGGAGAGGCAGCTGTAAGTCCTGTGCAGAGGGGGCCACTTCCTCTGTGAAAAAGCTGGCCTTTTCCCCCTTTTCCCTGATTTTGTAGGGAAGACACAAGGCCTGTCCAGAGCACCTTCACACACAGGCAGCCCTGGCCTTGGTAGTGGAAGCTGAATGATCCTGGCTGAGCCAGTACCACACCCCCACCTTTCCTTTTCCTTTTCCTTTTCCTTCCAGGAGCTCCATCAAGGACCACCTTCCCTCAGCACACATGGTATGAATTTTGGTGTACCTTCCCACTCTCTCTCCCTCCCTCCCTCCCTCTGTCTCTCTGTCTCTGTCTCTGTCTCTGTCTCTCTCTCTCTCTCTCTCTCTCTCTCTCACACACACACACACACACACACACAAGATGGCCAAGAGTCACATGTGTTTTGGAGTGCTGCTAAGAGGAAGCTCTAGATAACTATCTGCCATGGTCCTGGTCTGGTCTGCAGGGAACTGGGGATGCAGGACATGCACACACCGCACCCAGAGGACACACTGCTCTTAGCCTCCAAATATTTCCCTGGTGCCCAAAGGAAAGAAGGATCCAGTCCAGAGGACAAAGAAGGGGGAGTCTAGGGGAGTAAGGCTTCCTCTGGGGCTGGGGGCAGAGTCTTAAAGGTGGGGTGGGATGGAGGCAAGCAGGGAATCGTGGACACAGAAGCTGGAAGGCAGAGTGAGATGGTGAGGGCACAGGGAGAAGAGCAGCCCACATGAGCCATCATAGTGCAAGTGGGGGGCTTTGACTATCAGAACGAGTTGGGATTTCAAATGCAGTTCAACCCAAATCAGTAAAGTGACTATTGTACACGAGGTTCTGTGCCAGGCTCTGGAGAGGCAGCAGTCCCTGCCCTCAAGGAGTTTCCTGTGACTTGATTTAGAACTGTTCACTGAGGAGGCACCAGAGGTGTTTGAGTAATTCAATTGACCAAAGAACAGATACTTTTGCTATTTCATGGGGTGCCTCGAAACCCACATTCCAGTGAAGCAGGGCCATAGTGCACACAGTGTGGTGGGGTAATGACAGAGGCAGCCGGAGGAAGCCTTCTGTTACATTATTGTCTGTGGCCACAGTAGGTCTAGAAAATGGGGTGGGGCCTCACCAGGTGATGAAGGCCAGGGAGGACTCCCAGATGACGCCTTGCTTTCTAGCCTTGGGAGTTTGAGGTGAGGAAGCTGGCTTGGAGCAGGAAGTGGGGAGCCTAGTTCCATCTGGGCCAGAGGAGGGCTGTAATCTCCAGGCCAGTGGTGTCTCGATGCGCCTGTTTCAAGCTGACCCTTGCGTCCTCTGTCCCTTTGCAGTTGGCCCTGCTGAATTTCTTCTTTCCCAATGAAGAAGAAACCAGACATGCTCATCGCAGCAAGAGGAGCAAAAGCAGTGAGGGAGCAGATGGTAAGTGCCCCCCCCACAGCAGGGTGTCCCCTTTGTGCGTCCTGAGTGCCCTTCTCAGGACCTTGTGCTCAGCTCTCCTGCCACAAGGCTGCTGCAAACACAGCCCAGATCGGCCTTCCCCTGGCAGCTGGATGGATATTCACCACTGTTTAGGGCTCCAGCCACACTCGGGGCCCTCCCATGTCACCCGAGGCCACTCTGGAGCCAGAAGATGGAGCTTTTTGATCATGAGTCACATGGTATGCAGTCTAAATGCCAGTGGGCTACAGGAATTTCGTCATATCATTAATCATATCTGCTCACACTAGAATTACTCATTGATCCAAGTCTGCTCCATGGTACCCAGAGGCAGGCCCAGGCTGGCCAGTGTTATTGATGGGCAGGTTCATCGGTGGTGGCTAATTAAGTGGCCAGTGGCTGCATTTGTCCCCAAGAGGCTGTGTTCAGAGTTCCATGCGGCATAATGAGGTGTCGGACTCCTTTATGGTAGGGGGGCGAGCTGGGTGGGGAGGGAAGTCTCTTCTTCCCAGCTCTTGGCACTTGGCACTTCAGTCAGCCTGTCAATTGGCAACATATTGGCAGAAGTCGCAAAGCCCTTCAGGTTCCAAAGCAGCATCTCAGAGCAACATCTGCCACTCAGGAGCCTTTGGTCAGCCACCATTTGAGATGAGGGAACCGGGAAGGTGTAAGCTGGAGAGAAGATGCCAGGGATCTGTGGCAGGGGCCAAAGAGAACAGAACAGGACTGAGCTCCAGGGGCTCTTGGGATAAGGTTCTGACTGTGTTGGGACATTTCTAAAGCAAGGATGAAGGTGAGGATTGGGTGGCGAGATAGAGTTTGGAGGGCATGGCACGTGGTACAGGAGGAGAAGAGTCCTAGGGTGAGAGTTCTAGTCTCATCTCTGCCACCTGAAGCATATCACATCATTTTTCTCAGCCTCTGTTTGGTGAGTTGGCATCTGGGCCCTCCAAAGCCCCTTTGAACAATGGCATTCTGAGATTTTAAGTGTAAGGTAGACCTGTCCTCCATCTCCTTCATGTGATGAGGAGATGTCATTAATCAAAATAAAAAATAATCATGATAATAGTAAGTGGCATTTCTCTAGCCCTTTCATGGCTACCCAAATCCTCTTTGAATCAGGCTGGATGTTGGCTGTGGCCAGAGTTTAGAGTTCACCTGAGATAAGTAGATCAGCCTGCAGTAGCTGAAGAGAGAGATCCATGTAATTACTGAGTTCTTTCAACCCCACAAGCCTTTGGAGATGCCATGACAAATACTCCGCTCTCCGGTTCATAGCTGTGAGGCTTAATTGCCTGTGTCTGAGAATGATCCCTTTACTGTCAGCAGAAACAGATTCCAGGAAAACAACCAGCAGCCACACTGCTACCCATCCTGTCTTCACGAATCCAGGCAGAGATGACCGCAGGAGCCAGGGATCGAGGCCTCTCATTGAATTCCCCAGCTCTTGGGCTGCCCTCCATTGGCCCTTCTGTTGGGCCCAATTTTTGCCTCTACCTGTCTGCTGGAGGCAGCGAAGGCATTTCTAAAAGAGTCTTGGGATGCATTCACCTCAGGGGATGCAGCTCTCTGCTTAAATTAATAAATTAATTAAAGAAACTCTGATTAAAGGGTCACAATGGACAGACAACAGGAAAGGCTCTGGATTTCTCAAACTAGGAGGCTCAGAGATGGTTGGGGGAGATCTTGTGCAGGCACTTGTGCCAGGTGCTGCAAATAGATGGACCGAAGCCGACTCGCTCCTACCCTCAAGGAGCTTCTAGTCAGTCTAGCAGGGGACGTGACACACAGTGCAAACGGGAGGGGAGTGAATCCTGTCGGGATCCAAGGAGAGAGTGCCCATCTAGTGCTGATGGGCAGCTTGGACAGAGGGCCAGAGAAAGGAAGGGGGCAGAACTAACCATAAGGATGGGTGGCCTTTAAATGCATAACAAAAGAATTTGAATTTGAGCCTCACTCCTAGGCAAACCCTAGGCTTGGGGAAATCACCCTAGCAGCTGTATGTGGGGAAGAGGTGAAAAGTGGCTGTGGCAACGGGAGCAAACAGAAGGGAATGGGTGTGAGACACATTGTGGAAAGAAAGAGAAAAGACAAGACTTGGCAACTGGCTGCAGAGGTGAGTTAAGTGAGAGGAACATTTCAAGGATGACAGCAGGGTTGCTGGGGGGTGGGGGGGTGGGAGGGGCGCAATACTAATAAGGAAGCCAGGAAGGATGGGAGGTTTGGCAGGAAAGAGGCTGACTTCTCTTCTCAGCGTATTGAATCCCAGATGGTCACAGGACATCCAATTAGAAACGGTCCAAAGGCAGGCTTTGCCACGAGCAGGACTTTCTTCTTATGGATAGTTGATGTCGTCATCTTAGATTCAGCCTCTCCTTCTAGCTTCTTAAGACCTCTGCAGCTGGCATCTGCCACCCATTATCTTAGCTATCCTTAGCAGCGCTGTGTGGTTGGCAGACTTGGGAAGCGCCATCCGTTCACCTCCATCTGAGTCAGTGACCAAAAGACGGAACAAAACAAGTTCAAGAACAGAGGCCTCTGGAATTCTGTGGAAAACTTGGCTCTGGGTGGACCTCCATCCACTAGTCACTACTTGGTATGTGACATCATTGAACCAGCACCTTCTCTACCTAATTGTATTATTCTCCAGCCCACATGGGGAGAGGATGCGAAACCTTGTCCAGTGGCTTGCTGAAATTACGGTATACCATGTCTTTGTCCTTCCTTCGATCAACCTGACTAGGAAACCTCCAAAAGGGAGGCAGGGGGCGAGGGAGGACGATGAATAAGGTAGTGTCACCCAATGGGAAAAGATGGAAGGAAATTCAAATACCATCTTGGCTGCTGCCTCTGCTTCCTGCTTATGCCCTGGGTGATCTTGGGCCCTTCACTTACTTTTCTGGCCTCAGTTTCCTCACTTAGAAAGTGGTCCCAGAGGTTGGCCCCATCCAGCCCCAAGTCTGCAATGCCAAGTTGTGCACGTTCACAGACCCACCTTTTCATAACAGTCTCTGGGCCTTGGCCAGGAATCGGTCTGACTCACAGCGATCTTCTTCCTCTTTGGGAGACTGGGCCATCGGCCTCCTAACTCCTTTCCTATCCTCACAGGCTTTTCAGCCTGGCAGATCAGAGAATGTTGGATCTGGAGTCCAAGGGCTGAGGGGCATCCTCCTGCTTCCTCCCTCCATGACCTTGCTTACCATTTCCAAAGGAGACAGAGGAGGGGGCCAGTCAGAAGTGCACAGCAGGAAGAAGCCGGGTATTCAGCCCAATTCATTCCTTCATTTCCCCAACAATGATAAAAGAAGAGCACCAGGCCTAAAAGTGAATGGGAAATCAAACCCCAAACTACTCTGAGTAGTAAATGAAAACCACAAGAAGTCTGATCAAAGCATTGATGAACCATGGACCCCCAGAGGACCGGTGATTTGGGATGCTGCCCATCTGACAGGTGGTGGGTTCGAGGGGCAGTGACACAAGCACTTTGGGGACACTGCCCATTGTGGGAATGTGTTTTGTTTGACTGTAGAGATTTGTTGCAGGATTGTTGGGGGGGGTGTTCCCAAATGGGGGAGGAGAGAGATTCGAAGCTTATTAGTTGCAAAAGTTGTCTTTTCAAACCCATGGGAATAATGCTCTCCTGCCCTGCTTCTTTCAAAGGGAGTGAATATCCATGAAAGGGTTCGAGGAGCTGACCAGAATGACTTGCACGTGTATATGCTGCGATGCCAAGTTGGGTGGGTGGTCAAGTGCCCTGCCAGGGATGTTAGCAGGCTGCTCTGACGCTGTTGATCGATCGCTCTGGGCAGCGTTGGGAGGCCGTGCCTTTTCTCTTCAGCACTGCTATTAAGGGCTGCTACCAACAGGAAGCTAAGTGGGCTTTTGCTTATGGTCACGTGATCCAATCGACCCAACGTTGCTCATGCCTGAGATCAAGAGAATAGCTCTCCTTTTTTCTGTTTTCTACAGTATGCACGCATGAAGGAATCGATGAATAAATGAAAAGCTTTGAATAAGCTTAAAAAAAACCCAAACCATTCCCTTTTGTCTTAGAATCAATACTGAGGATCAGTCCCAAGGTGACGGCTAGGCAATGGGAGTTAAGTGATTTGCCCGGGGGTCACCCAGCTAGGAAGCATTCGAACCCATGCCTTCCCTTCTCCGGTCCTGGCTCTCTTTCCCCTGAACCACTTAGCTGCCCTGCGAATAAGCTTTTACTACATTATACTAAGCATTATGCTAAGTCCTAGAGGTATAGATGCAAAAAGAAGATAGCCTCCAGCCTCCTGGAGCCTGCATCCTGGTGGAAGCCACGGGGCATAGAAGGGCGTTTGGGTCTGGGAGGTCACAAAAATGGTGAGTGAAACAGTGAGATGCTCCTTGATACTTGCTCTCCCAAGCAAAAAGGCTGATCCTAGTGATGACCTCCCAGAAGGGACCTGATTGTAGCTCAAGAACAATCAAAAGAACCCCTTGATTCCAAGCTGTTTTGTGAGCAATGAGACTTTTAAAGAAACCAGGGGCAGCTAGGAAGCCTAGTGGATAAAGTGCCAGGCCTAGAATTGCGCAGATTCAGGTTCCAATCTGGCCTCAGACACGTCCTAGCTGTGTGACCTTGGGCAAGTCACCGAACTGTCATTGCCCAGCCCTTACCATTCTTCTATCTTAGAACTGATATGAAGGGGTTAAGATGGCTTCTCACTAGTGCTTCACCCTTAGAAGTCTCTCCTCTTTGTCCTCTGACTCTCTATCAAAGAAGGGAACCTTTGGGCCCTTTTCAATCTAAACTACCGCCACCAGGGCCAGTGCTTCTGCCACAGCCCAAGGCTATTCTGGCTTCAGGAGTTTGGTTCCTCTTTCTTAGGATCGTACATTTAGGGCTCAGAGATCTAGTCCCAAGGAAGGAAATGGGGCCCAGAGACACTTGCCCAGAGCCAAGCAGGTAGATCTCTGCCTCCAGCATCCAGCCTCTCTGCTACACTGTGCCACTTGTTCCATCTCCTGCCACATAGCATTTGTCCCCAGTGCTTAGCATGCACTCCTTCCTCATCTCTACCTTTCAGAGCTCTTCCTTCCTTCCTAACCCTAACCCTAACCTTTTGTGGCAAGGGGAGTGTGTGGAGAGTGGGAGGGAAGAAGCATTTATATAGAGCACCTTCTGTGTGCCAGGTACTATGCGCTTTTCCAAAGTTCTTACAGATACGATCTCACTTGATCCTCACAAAACCCCTACGAGGTAGATGCTATTATCTTCCCCATTTTACAGAGAAGGAAACCAAGACTTATAGCAAGCAGTTAAGTGACTTACCCAGGGTCACACATCTAGTAAGTGTCTGAGGTTAGATTTTAACTCATGCCTTCCTGATTCCAGGCCCAGAACTCTAGCTGTGGACCATACAAGCTGTGCGTGAGGGGTCTTCCTAGTTTCATGTGGCTGTCCTGGGTAGCTCCCCAATTGGTCCTTTTAGTATGATGGTGCCAGGCCTAAATACCAAAGGTGCCTAGCAAATTGGCCTGTGGAGGTGGGAAGAAAGCTAGGACACTCCAGACAATGAAGTTGAAAGAACCAACAATCTCTTCCATGCAACTAGTAAACAGAGTAGGCAGACTGGTCTGCAGCCCAGCTGGCAATGGTGCCCTCTGAGTGGAAGCCCAAAAGTAGAGTGAATTCCAGCCAGCCTATTGTGTAAATGCCAACTTGAAAAACTTTGTTGTTCAAAGGGGCCGACTCTTGCTCAAGAAATTGAGCAAGCTATCAATGAGCTTCCAAAGAAAAAATCCCCAGGACCAGATAGATTCCCAAGTGAATTCTATGAAACACTTAAAGAACAATTAAAGAAGGTAAAGATTTTTTTAAAACCAACTAATTCCAATACTATAAACTATTTGGAAAAATAGGCAAAGAAGAATCCTACCAAATTCTTTTATGACACAAACATGGCACTGATACCTAAACCAGGAAGAACAAAGTCAGAAAAAGAAAACTATGACTGGATTCCGGATACCGTCCCTTTGCCAGCTTGGTTGCTTTGCACTGGTGTTTAGGGAGCCTTAAGAAGGATTGGAAATGAATGATGGAGTGGAACACAGTCAGGCTGGACTTGAAATTCTCCATCCTGCTGCCTGCCCACTGTGTCTCCCATATACCGTTTTAGCTGTGTCCCAGTTTCAGGACCCATATGATCTTCCTGAACCCATAACGCATTCTCATCACTTGGGCTCCACCCCTGACTCCCCTAGGTCCTTTGGGACCCATGTTCAATTCTAAGTCATCCTTACTTTTGTCTCCATGTTCCAGCGCAAACCTGGATCTCCTATGTGGCCATCCTCCATATGGCTTGTAGCACTCTCTACTTGGAAGTGCTCTCCCTGCTCCCTTCCCTGCCCAGTGCTGCTCCTTCAATGACCTTCACGAGAACTTCTTGTACCTCTCTCTTCTCTCCCCATCTCACAGTCTCTCTCCTCACCCTGTGGGGTCATTATCCTAAGGGCATCAGTATTCATGTTGACCCTCTTATGTGACCATGTGGTTCTTTGACTTCCTTCTCCATCTCACTCCCATCAGCCCCACATCCATATACCTCCCTTTCTCTTGAAATCACACCATTTCTAAGAGTCAGAACTTTGAAATCCCCTGCCCAGAGACAAGCTCCTACTCACTGACCATCCCCTAGCCACATGTTGGAGATCCTAAGGCACGTGTGCCCTCTCCTTGGGTACGCCTGCCTTCACCCCAGCACAGAGTTTGCCAGAATTGATTACCAGAAAGCCAGAGGGATGTGGGGCTGGGCTGCCCCCTCCCAATCCCCATGCAGTTTGGGCACTCTGTCTCTAAAAGGCTCACCATCACTGCCCTAGACTATTGCAACAATTGCCTTCATAACCTGACTCCAACCAACTTTCCAGCCATATGATATAGTGGTCCTGTTCACGGACTCCATGGTCCAGACAAATTGGTCTTTATTTCATTCCTTCTACATGGTAGCCCATCTCATATCTCCAGGCCTTTGCACCTGCCATCTATGCCTTCCCCCATACCTAGAAGGCCCTCCTGCCTCACTTGCTTCTTAAAATGCTGGGGTTCTTCCAAAGCTCAGACAAAAGCCATCTCCTCTCTGAGGTCCTTGGGGATCCCCCAGCTAGTGGTGTCTCCCTCATATATCTTGTGTGAGTGCTGCTCAGCTTGTTCCCTCTTGAGTGTATATGTAGTCTCTGGCTCCTTCTCTCTTGCCTTCACTGCTTCCTCATTGTCTTCCCAGCCCCTCCATGTGCATGTTCCCTGAGGTTTAGTTCTTGGCCCTCATCTCCCTCTACAACCTCTTCCTTGGCAATCTCGTTCATTCCCACGACTTCAATGACCCCACTTTGCCGATGACCTCACGTTCAGGCTTCAGACTCCCATCTCCAGCTGCTAATGGGCCACAGACAACCTGCTTATCCTCCCCGCATGCTGAAACCCAAAGTTAGCATCCCTTTCTCCAGAAATGAATTCCTCATTCTGCCTTTTCTTTTTCTGCCTATGGCCCCAACATCCGTCCTGACTTCTCTGTGTGGGACCTCGGACTTTTCTCTTCCTCTCCCCTCTCCTTCGCTCACCTCGCCCATCCTCAGTTCCATTTCTGCAATACATTTTAGGCAGCATTTCGTAACCACTGACTTCGGGCCTGGTTTGGACCTGTTGCGAATGCACTCAGCTACTAGTAGCCTTCTTCTTCTCAAGGATCTCCACCCCTGCACAATCAAATATTTCCTCACTCTGGCAAGCACATCGATACATGCACACGTCACACGAGTCGCCTAACCAGTGAATCTCAATACAAATGCCCCTCACTTGCCCTCACTCTTCCAGCGTTAACCCTAGCAGCATACCTCCAGCTAGCCCCTCTTGCCCAATTTGGTACCCCCTTCCTGAACGCAGATCCTCATGTCCATTTCTCCTCCCCCTTCCAATGCAGCCTTCCCATCCCTGCCAGGATATCTGGGCCTTTGCCACTCCTCTGGCCACTCTTGGGTGGCTCAGATTCCTCTGCCAGATTTTCAAGGGCCTCCATCGTCTGGCTCTCTTAGAGCTCTTTCTAATGTGAGCTTCCCTCCAGGAACTCCACACCCCAGCCCCCAGCCATGTGGGCCTCCTTGCCCTTTGACAGAATCAAGGAGCACTGCTCGAGAGCACTGGGGCTGCCCTCAGGGAGCTCACATTCTCATTTCCCATGTTCCCGATGCCTGGATTGCCTTCCTTCCCTCTCTCTCTCTTTGCCCATCTTTTCTGCTCTCTCTGACCTCCTCCTCTGCCCACCCCAGCCCAGACAGGCCTGGGAAAAGGCCATCAGATTTAGTGAGGAGGAGAGCAGCTTCAGTCAAAGGCTAGAGAAAGTGGAGGCACTGGGCGCAGGGGCTGGGGGCGGGACGAGGGGGCTTTTCCAGATGTTTGGCTTAGAAGGGGAGGAGTGACCCTGGACAATGGCTTGAGGCTGGAGATCTGGAAATGTTTGCAGGAAGCTGTGACTGGAGAGAGAATGGAGGTGCAAGAAAGGGCAGAGCAGAGGGGCAAACACTCAGGGGACAAGTGGGAGAGGAGGAGATCAAATCTCCACTGGAAGCATTCCTGTTCCCCTCACTCAATGACCACGTGGTATAGCCTCTGAGCATCCAGATTGATGTTGGCCTTCCTTAAATGTAATGCCTGGAAGTGGGCATGTGCTAACTACCAACTATGTGCCAGGCACTTCACAAATGTTGTATTTTATTCTCACTATTAGCCCTGCAAGGTAGGTGCTGTAGTTACCCCCCATTTTACAGATGAGGAAATGGAGGCAAAAGTTAGGTGACTCACTCAGGGTCATTCATGCGACTCGGAAGTGTTTTAGGCTGGATTTGATTGCAGCTCTCCCTGGCTCCGAGCCCCTTGCCTCCACCAGTGCCCCAGGTCCTTCCCCTGGCTGCCTCCAGGTGTGCTCTGACCATGTCAGAATGGGCCAGGCTTTTCACCTGCCTTTTTCCGAACATTAAGCTTCTGTTTTATTTGACTACAATGAATTGCCTGCCATTGGTTCACATTGAGCTGACATTTCACAAAACTCCGCCCTTCTGTCTCCCCCCCTCCCCCATGAACTGTTGTCTGATGAATCCCCCTTGTCTTGTATGTAGTAAATTCTGGGCATAACTGAGATGAGAATCTTGAATCTCATGATAGCTGATGTTTCCTCACCTGGGAATTCCCAGAACAGTGGGTGGTGCAATGGGCAGAGCACTCAGATCTGGCCTGAAGCCACTTAGCTGAGTGGCCTTGGGCAAGTCACTCCACTTGTCTGTCTCAGTTTCCCTAGACGTAAAATAAGGATCATAAGAGCCCACATCTCCCCAGGATCGTTGGGAAGGTCAAATGAGCTAATAATTGGAAAATACTTGGCACACAGTGTTTGTTTCCTGTTTCCTGCCTTCCTTCCATTAAAATCACAGGTCTCATCCCTAACTCTGTCCCTTTCTATGACAGAGAAATCATTCCATCTAGGTCCACCCAGCCCTCCCCCATCTCAATGGATTGGCTCCTTCTAAAGCTTCCTGTAGTCAGGTGCCTCCTCTCCTCTCCTTGTCTCTGGTGGTTTGGCCCACCCACTGGCCCTCAGCATGTGCCTTTTCAGTCTTTGGTCTCAACCCCCTACCACTCCAAGTTGCCTGACTGCTTGGAGCCTCCATTTTTCTCTTCTGGAAAACCGTGATGGGGGCTACATAATGGGGGCAAGTCGGATCAGTGAGCAGGCGAAGAACTCAGCCCCAGGGAGTCAGGGGGGCCAGAGGAGCCTGAGGAGCCTAGCGCCAAAGCAGTTGACAGGTAGCAGCTGGTTGTGGAGGGCTCCAAGCTTGAGAACTGAGCCGTTCTCACAGTTTGCCCATTAGCTGAGCAGGGTGTGTGGTCTCTTAAACTGGGCTGTGCGGTCCTAGGCCAGCCCACACCAGCTGGAGGAGCTGCAGATTTGGCTGGTTCTGCCTCCCAAAGGACAAGCAAGTGTGTCCAAATAGCAGCAGGACATCCAGATGTTCAGGTGATGGATGTACCCATGATGCCTTGGGGCTGAGCATTTCCATTGCAAGACAGCCAAGGAATGACTATGACCTAGCAGGATGTAAATACAAGCCAGGGCCTAACATTGACCAGGTGGTAGAGTTTGCTTTGGTTGGGGTTGTGGCGGTGAGCCTGAGGCTTCAGCTGCCACTTGGTCACAGCCTCTAGACAGTCTCAGAAAGCCCATATGCGCCCAAGGTGGCTACTCTCACCGAGTCGGAGACCAGCTCTCTGTCTGCTGGGCCAACAGTCCCTTGCCCACTGACATCCCAGTGTGCATCAGTTGAGGAGAGCTTCAAATCCCATGTTCCCTATGGTCTGGGGCTGAGGAATGAGGCTGCTTGCCTGTGGCCAAGGACCGCCAGGCTCCAAGAGCTTGGTGGTCTCTCACAATGCCCTGCTCGCCATTCTGACTGCTTCCTCCCCTTTCCACTTAGTCTCTTGGGAGCTATACATCCCCCCCTGAGATGGGAGTCAGGAGGAAAATGGAAGCCACTTCCCAGCCAACCTTCAGGCCAGCCTCTATAGACGGGAGATTTCTTTGCTCCACAAAGTGGAGACTTAGCAAATCCCATCAAGAAGCCAGGTGACATGTGAGTTTTAGCTGATGGTTCATCTAGTACTTCCCTAGGAAATGATGGACTAAATGGGTAGAAAGAAGCACGGCAGAGAGGGAAGGATGTTGAACTTTGAGTCAAGAGAACCAGGATTGGCCAGTTGTTAGCAGCGGTGAACGAAGACATGCCCCAGCACCGTCATCTGTCCATCCAGGAGTGAGCCTGTGGTATACGGTCCAGGATCTGCTGGCCCCAAATCTCAAAGCACCTTATGAATGTGCGATGGTAGGGCACGCGCGGCATTTATGCTGCCAGAGGAAGATTTCTTCCAAGCTCCCATCTCGTCTGTCTCCTGGGTTCTGCTTATCTCGGAAACACCGGCAGGGTGGTTTGTGTTAGGAAAACAAAGGGGTAACTTGACACTTGGAGTTGTTGACTTTAAAACTCTGGTCTGTGACAAGGAATCCCTGGTGACTGCAAAGGGGCTGGACCCAGGCTCTGTGCTTGGTACCCATGTGATCTTCTAGGCCTCAGTCTCCTCTTCTGTTGACCTCGAAGATCCCCTCTAGCTCTGGATCTCTGATCCTATGACCTAACACTTCAGGGATTTCAACAGCTGGAGCACAGAGTGCCAAGTGGGAGTGACTTCCCCTGCTCATCTCCAGGACTAGCCATCACAGTGAAAGGGTGTGGGCCTCCTGGCTGTGGGCCTAGAATGTGTCGAGGGCCAGCAGTGGTCAGAAGGGAAGCCTGGCTTCTATCTCCCCGACCCAGGGAGTGTGGGAACATCGTTCAGTGACGTTCACTTTTGCTGTGGCCCGATGCGTTCGCTGTACTTGAGATTCGGCTCCAACACTTTGCCAGAGCTCTGATCGCATGGTGGGGGAAGGGGAGAGCTGCTTATCTCTGTATAGGCCATAGGCCTTGCCTGCCTTCTCCTCCCTGGCAATTCTTGACCCGAGCTTTCCAGAGAGGAGCAGCTGTCCCACTGGAGCTCTCCTCCTGGTTCGTGACACCACAAAGAGCCAGAAGAGGGAATGGCTCTGCTATAGTGGATTCCATGTCAGAGAGCCCTGAGTTGAAATCCCACTTCTGGCACTACCCATGTAGCCTGGAGCCAATTGCTTCCCCTTGCTGGGCCTCAGTTTCCCAAGCTTTAAAATTGGAGTGGGGGGGAGGCTAAATATTCTCCAAATTCTCTTCAAGTTTGTCCTCATGGGCCCTAGAAGAAGGCTTTCAGCCCATCAGTTTTGTGGAAAGGGTGTGGAGCAGGAAGTCAAGGATCTGTTCAGCATGCTGCCCACCCCCCACCCCCCAGCTGTCACAGTCACAGAATGAATGACCCTCCCCACATACACACCTTCTCTCCCATTCAGACACCTCCTTGGTAGTGAGCCATAGAGGGTGGGCACGCCCTCGGCTTTTTTCCTTTTCCTTCTTTGGACCCCTTGAATAAAGAGGCTGGCAAACTCCAGGACTGGCAGCCCCACGAAGCAATACCAGGGCAATACGAGGTTAGGGAGATGACCTCTGGCAGCAGGCAGCAGCTTGGGATCATGGAAAGGAAGGGTGATGCTGACAACCAGAACTCCTCCCCTTTCTCAAACCCTTGAAGGTTTCCACAACTCTGGGAGATAGGCAGAGGCAGTGCAAAGCCTAAATTCCCATTTTGAAGAGAAAGAAATGAGGCTTAGAGAGGGGGAAATGACCTTGCCAGGGTCACACAGGATTGTGTCCCCCAGATAACAAGGCCAGGACTCTCCCTTCAGCAGCCTGGGCTCTCTCGACTCTGCCCATTTGAGAATGAAGGGAGAGATGGATGAGTCAAAGAAGAGAGACCCAACTCCCATAAATGGAAGAAGCCCTGCTGCTTGAATTGCAGCCTGGTCCTTATTTGGCCATGGTCATAGAGCACAGGTGATCACTGCTCTGCCTTTACTGGCTCTCCCTCCAGCACTTACCTGGTGCTAAATGCTCTACAGTCTGGTGTCTACACTGGCCTTTCAGGCCTGGAAAGCGTTTCAGCAAATCAGACAGCCTCTTAACTACAGACCAACTGATCACCAGGGAAAGGTGCTAAGTCAGAAAGGAGGAAACCCAAGTGTTTGTTGTCTGGCCCGCAGCAGAGCTCCAAATGACTACTCCAGAGCAGCACTTCCCTAGACTCCCACAGCTTCATGACAGGAACTCAGGTGTCAAAGTATTGGCCGAGTCTAGGGAGTAATTAAAGCAGCTTCCCCCTTGTTGGCCAAGACTACCTCGTCTTTATCTGGGCCATTGTTGGTGCTTCAGTTCTCTCCTAGACTCTTGTTTCTGCCTCCAGCCTTGGTGGTCTCCCGAAGCTCTATCCTGGGCACTCACTCATCTTTCCTCTCTCTCCCTCCACTGGTGATCTCATCTGCTCCCCTGAGTTCAACGACCCCCTCTGGGCTATTGACCCCTCCATCTATCTATGGGGTGTTCAGGGAAGACCTGCCCCTCTGGTGTGAGTGAGCCCTTTCAGGGCTGCTCATCTACCCCGGCTCCCAGGAAGCCGTAGTGTGCACAGTACCCACCCTCCAGTAAAACCGTCTTGGCAGATGGGCTAAACCCAGTTCAGGGTAACAAAGGAGGCGGGGCTGGGGGGTGGGGGTGAGAACAATTTGTTTCAGTAGCCATGAAAGCAACTGGAGCAGGCACTGTGGAATCCTCAGAGCTTGATCAGACATCAAAGCCACCAAAGCCACCCACTGCATCCTGGGCCGTGGCCAGTCATCCTGACTTTCATCTTGCCATTGGACTTCAGTGGTTCTGGAAGAGAGAGTGTGGCTGATGACTTTGTGCAACTCTGCCTACTTCGATCCAGGTCACCTTGGGAGTCAAGACATCACCCCATGCCATCATTGCTCCTTTTTGGAAATGACGGGCAAACTACTGACCCTTCCGGCTCTATACCCAACCTTAATCTCTCGCCAATGCTCCAGTCTTGAATCACCAACTTCCTGTCAGACAATTTAAACTGGATATGCTAGAGGCACCTCAAACTTAATATATCCAAGTCAGAACCTTTCCTTCTTAAAGCTGCCCCTCCCTCCCAAGCAAGAAGCTAAAAAAGCCATTGAACTAGTAAAACTAGCAGCTAGTTTTATGAAAAAACAAAACAATATAATAGATAAACCATTGGCTAATTTCATTTAAAGAAAGAAGAAAACCAGATTACCAGTACAAAAATGAAAAGGATGAATGAAGATGAAATTAAAGCAATCATTAAAAATTATTTTGCCCAAATATATATGCTGGTAAAAATCACAATCTAAGTGAAATGGAATGAATATTTATAAAAATTGAAACCGCCCAGATTAACCAAAGAGGAATTAGAATACTCAAATAATCCCATCTCAGAAAAAGAAATTGAACAAGCTATCTGTGAGCTTCCTAAGAAAAAATCCCCAGGACCAGATGGATTCCCGAGTGAATTCTATCAAACACTTAAAGAACAATTAAAAAAGGTAAAGATTTTTTAAAAACCAACTAATTCCAATACTATAAACTATTTGGAAAAATAGGCAAAGAAGAATCCTACCAAATTCTTTTATGACACAAACATGGCACCGATACCTAAACCAGGAAGAGCAAAGTCAGAAAAAGACAATTATAGACCTATTTCCCTAATAAATAGTGAGGTAAAACTTTTAAATAAAATACTAGCAAGGAGATTGCAACAATATATCACAAGGGGGGGGGAGCTAGGTGGCTCAGTGGATTGAGAGTCAGACCTAGAGATGGGAAGTCCTAGGTTCAAATCTGTCCTCAGACACTTCCTTAGCTGTGTGACCCTGGGCAAGTCACTTGACCCCCCCCCATTGCCTAGTCCTTACCACTCTTCTGCCTTGGAGCCAATACACAGTATTGACTCTAAGACAGAAGGTAAGGGTTTTTTAAACAAGAATCATACTCTATGACTGGGTGGGATTTATGCCTCCAATATAAGGAAAACTATCAGCATAATTGATCATATCAATAAGAAAGCCAACAGAAGTCACATGATTCAATAGTTGCAGAAAGGAATTTTGACAAAATGTGATACCCATTCCTATTAAAAAACATAGCACTGGCTGGGAAAATTGGAAGACAGTATGGGAGAGATTAGGTTTGGATCAACACCTCACATCCTACACCAAGATAAACTCAGAATGGGTGAATGACCTGAATATAAAGAAGGAAACTATAAGCAAATTAGGCGAACACAGAACAGTATACCTGTCAGATCTTTGGGAAAGAAAAGACTTTAAAACCAAACAAGAACTAGACAAAATCACAAAATGTAAAATCAATAATTTTGATTACATCAAATTAAAACGGTTTTGTACAAACAAAACCAATGCAACCAAAATTAGAAGGGAAGCAACAAATTGGGAAACAATTTTCATAACAGAAACCTCTGACAAAGGTCTAATGACTCAAATTTATAAAGAGCTAAATCAATTGTACAAAAAAAATCAAGCCATTCTCCAATTGATAAATGGGCAAGGAACATGAATAGGCAATTTTCAGTTAAAGAAATCAAAACTATTAATAAGCACATGAAAAAGTGTCCTGAATCTCTTATAATCAGAGAGATACAAATCAAAACAACTCTGAGGTATCACCTCACACCTAGCAAATTGGCTAACATGACAGCAAAGGAAAGTAATGAATGCTGGAGGGGATGTGGCAAAGTTGGGACATTAATTCATTGCTGGTGGGGTTGTGAATGGATCCAACCATTCTGGAGGGCAATTTGGAACTATGCCCAAAGGGCGATAAAAGACTGTCTGCCCTTTGATCCAGCCATAGCGCTGCTGGGTTTGTACCCCAAAGAGATAATAAGGGAAAAGACGTGTACAAGAATATTCATAGCTGTGCTCTTTGTGGTGGCCAAAAATTGGAAAATGAGGGGATGCCCTTTGATTGGGGAATGGCTGAACAAATTGTGGTGTCTGTTGGTGATGGAACACTATTGTGCTCAAAGGAATAATAAAGTGGAAGAATTCCATGGGAACTGGAACAACCTCCAGGAAGTGATGCAGAGCAAAAGGAGCAGAACCAGGAAAACATTATACACAGAGACTGATACACTGTGGCACAATCAAATGGAATGGACTTCTCCATTAGTGGCAATGCAGTGATCCCGAACAACTTGAAGGAATCTATGAGAGAGAACACGATCCACATCCAGAGGAAACACTGTGGGAGTAGAAACAGAAGAAAAACAACCACTTGATCACATGGGTTGAGGGGACATGGCTGGGGATTGTGACAAGGAAATCACTTTAAAAGACTGATATATATTAATTTAAGGTCGCCAAGGAATTCAGCTATGTAATTCCTAAATGAAAACTTAAGTCAGCAGTCAATCTTTTATGGAGTTTAATTACAATAGGAGGAAGAAAGGAATTAGAGATAGAGAGAGAGAAAAGGGAGAGAAGGGAATAGGGCTTAAATACCCCTTCTGTTTAGGCTGGGCCAAAAGGCCCAAGCCCTTAGATAGCTGGGGCAAAGAAAAGAGATCAGTCCCTATTACTCACGTGACCAAAATGGAGAAACAGTCTCAGAGGCCCCCACCTTCAGCTTCCTTCAGAGCAAGCTTCTCAGAGCACACACCAACCACTCAGACCAACTCCTCAACCACCACCTCAGTCTTCAGACCTCCCTATCCTTAAGGAAACCATCCAAGTTCCCTCCCCTCAGTCCTCACATCTACCAATCACTGTCCCTCAATTTCCCTGTGCCAATGGAGGCTCTAGCTTAACCCAGGACCGCCCAGAGGTCTCTGGCTTTGCACATGTCTGTTGGAGGTCATATTTTCAAATAATTAAATCTTTGATCCTTTGCTACAGCCCTTTCTAAATCCTGTTAACCTGAGTAGGGTAGAGATTGGAATAATTAAATTTTGATCTAGGCTGCAGCCCTTACTCAATCCTGTTAGGACTGAATAGGGTGGAGATTGATTCCAAGTATCTCCATTGTATCAATTCTAAAATCAATCATGACTCAAAGAAATTCCTGTTCTATGCTTAAGCATAGGTTAAAGCCCTTTCCATTGTTCAGCAAAAGGTTTCTGTCCTAAAGTAATCTTAAGAAGGGAGGAGGAGGAACCTCCCATGCCAATGGGGTTCACATTCCAATAGAGTTCCCACTCTCAATAGGAAATTTTTCAAGTATAAAATTTCCCAATGGTGAAATTTCCAACATTTATAAGTCTAAGAAATTTTGAGGTTTACAGGATGGAGACTCTAAATGATCATCCTGATGCAAACACCAACAACATGGAAATGGGTTCTGATCAAGGACACATGTAACACCCAGTGGAATTGCACATCAGCTACGGGAAGGGTGGGGGGAGGGAGGGAAATAATGTGATGAAACGAATAATGTTCTAAATTGACTAAATAAATTAATTCAAAAATTAAAAAAAACAGACAGAAAAAACCACATAACGCTGAATGGAGCTTTCCCTACAATGATAAGTAGTATCTATCTAAAGCCATCAGCAAGCATTATCTGCAATAATGATGAAGGGGATGAACTGTAAGCCTTCCCAGCAAGATCAAGGGTGAGGAAAGGGTGCCCATTATCCCCACTGTTGTTTGCTATTGTACTGGAAATGCTAGCTAGGGCAATAAGAGCAGAAAAAGAACTAGAAGGGACGATGGTAGGCAGCTGGGAAAGTGAACTCTCACTCTTTGCAGATGCCTAGAGAATCCACTAAAAAAGGAATTGAAATCGTGAACAACTTTACAGATATAAGATCAACCTGCAGAAGTCATCGGCATGTTTGTATATTCCCTGCTCCCCCAGACGCCCTCCACAAGTGGGAGGCTTTTCGGAGTGACTTTATCTGGATAGCTTCACTGGTTTTTTAAAGCCCTTACCTTCTGCCTTAGCATTGATACTACATATCTTTTCCAAGGCAGAAGAACACTAAGGGCTCGGCAATTGGGGTTAAGTGGCTTGCTCAAGGTCATGCAGCTAGGAAGTGTCTGAGGCTAGATTTGAACCCAGGACCTCACATCTCCAAGTCTGACTCTCTATCCACTGAGTGAGTCCCCCAGCTGCCCCTGGATCACTTTCACATTTGTCTATATGGCAGGCATCTTTCTTGGTGGATGTTTGTCTCTCTGCCTCTCCTACCATTAGAGCATAAACTCTTGAATGGCGAGCAGGGCCTATGGTGTCGTTCATCTTTGGGTGGAGTTGAATGCCGTGTGCCCTGGTGCTAGACAGTAGGGACTCCATCAAGTTGTAGCCAACTGATTTGAACTGAATGGATTGTGAATGAGTCTCTTCCCCTCTTGACTCCAGAAGCCTAAGATCAGAATCTTCTCCACAGAGGGAGCTCCTGGTGCCGTGTGAGGCCTCAGGCTCAGCCAAGAGGCTGACTTATCTTCCTTACTTTGCTGTATTCTTTCTTATAGAGACGAGTCTACTGAGAGTCACTGAGGAGAAGCTGCCGTGGCCAAAAAGGCACAGTAAAACTCTTCCAAAAAGAGAAGAGGGGTCTGGGGAGGCAAAGGAGTGGGCTGGTTCCGAGATAGGAAGGCGAAAGGAGGCAGGGAATGCTTCCGAAGTGTCTTGTGGTGAATGATCAGGGGGCCTAACAAGGAGATCTCCATCTCAAGTTACCCTAAGAAGACAATGGCTTTGCTCATGGGTAAGGTGGCCCATCTCCATCCCTGGAGAGCCCTCGGCCTCCTTGGATGGCTCTTTCCCAGGGCTCTGTCCTCAGCCCACTTCTCTTTTCCCCCTCTCACTGGGTCAGCTGGTCAGCAGCCATGGCTTCAATTCTGCTCTTTGAAGATGATTTCTGGATCTCTCTAGCCAGCTTTGGACTCCCACACATCTCCCAGTGTCTAGTGGACTTCGCACACCTGATGGCCAAAGGAGAACTCGGTGGCTTCCCCTGTTCCCACTGTCCTCCTGGGTGCCCTGGCTCCCAAGCCACAAGTGAGCCTCTCACCTCCCGTGTGTAGCCCAAGCTTGGTGCACAATAAGTGCTTAGTCAATTTGGGGGCCAGAGCAAGAGCCAACAATGTCCTGGCTTTGGGAACTCGCTGGAGAACCTGGGAAGCAAGCAAGCAAGCACAGCACTGCGTGCCTTTTACGAGGATGGGGGACGGAGCTGCACTTTGAAAGTCCCAGTAAGGCCAGGCAGCAGGGCCTGCGAGTAGCATTACAGCATTTCCCAACCCCTCCAGAGCCTTTACAGTCGCAAAGAAAAGCGGGGCCAGATGCAGCCAGACCAGAATTTGCTTAGTAGGTAACAGATTTATCGGACGTGCTCATTTGAAACAAAATGAAGGCTATAAACAACATATGCCTGAACCCTGTAAAAGCGCTCGGCGAAGGGCATCCTTCCTGGAAAGCTGAAAGCCCTGCTAAGGTGGAGCACTGGCTGTTTGGAAGAGGAGAATGGCACCCTGCCCTGCTAGACTGGAGGCTGGTCAAGGGGAAGCAAGTGAGCCGGGCAGCCAGGGAACAGGAGGGGCGAAAGAAAACAGAACAGTAATCCTTGGAAACAGCATGTGCGGAGCGGGGCTCCCAGAGGTTCGGCCACCTGGTCCCCTCCCTGGATGTCGTCTGCCCGCCACCCAAGCTAGCAGCCCCTATTTACAAATACAGGTGCCGTTGCTATGAGCGACCATGGCCTGCCCATGAGGTCTGCTTTGCAAGCAGGGAGAAGGCACACAAAGGGCTGCAGCCATAGTATGTGAGGAAGGGCCATTGCAAAGGCCGGGAACACAGACATCCTGGAGCTTCATGACCGCTTTTCACAGAAATGGGGCCTATGTGCTCAAACTCATCACAGCGTTCCAAGGGAGGCCTTCTCAAAGGAGCTGCTTGGAGAAAGGATATGGGAGGAAGGAATCGGACCCTCTGCTGGAGTTGGGAAGAGCCCTGGAGGCAGGGGCTCTAAACTTGCTTCTGCCCCAGACTCATTTCACCTCTCTGGACCTCAGTTTCCTCATCTATACAAAAGCTGGGGGAGATGACCCAAGACTTGTGCCATTATCTCTCTTAAAATGTCTTCCACTGCTGCCATTGCACACTCTAAGGCATTCCATGTTCTAAGGCCTCCCTCCACAGGCCTGTCCTCTGCTCCAAAGGTCTCTCCAGTTCCTATGTTCCGTGACCTGAGACTCTTTCCAGCTTTGCCAGCTCAGGTTCTAAGCAGCCCTTCAGCTCACTCCCATGTGCAGTTATCTCTGGCTCTTCCTAATTCTCACATTGTGTTCTCTGTTCTAAGGGCCTTCCCAGCTCTAACTTCTGTGATAAATTAGCTTTATCTCCTCATTCATCCAGCATGTGACTGTTGTTGGGCTCCGGATAATCCATTCAAAAGCCCTTCAAAGTGTTGAATCACTTACATCTGTATGCCTTGAGCAATTCCTTAGGATTTATCTACTAAATCCCAGATGGCTCCGGCATTTGTGGAGCGGGTCGCCTGCCACAAGAGAGTCCCCAATTCCTTCCCCAACTGGCATCCTCTCTGGCCTGCCTATCTCACGGGGCTGCAGAAGCGTGGAGCACAGGTTGTAGGCCTGGAATGGGCCGGGGGGTGGGGGTGGGGGGCTGGGGGGCCTCTGCCCAAGAGCAGACTGGGCTGCTTTGAGAAATGCACAACCCCCCTTCTTTGGGGGCCCAAGTAGTCAGACGCCCCCCAGTGGCGAGCAAGGCAGGGCTTAGACTGCATGTCAGCAAAGCCCCTTCCGTATCTGCTCTGGGGCTTTGGAACATCTCTGAGTTTCTAACCTCTGTGGAAAGAGTGATTGGACTTGTATCTTCCTGTTGGACATAAGCATCTCCTGTGGGATCCCTGTGCTCTGCACCTGGAGTATTCCAGGAGGAGCCTCAGCAGCAGATGTATTCCCTCGCTCCCTCTCTCGGTCTCTCTCTCTGTCTGTCTCGCACACACACACACACACACACACACACAGAAAAATGACCTCATTCCTTGGCCTGTTGAGGTGACAGGGTGGGTGGAGCAGAGACTTTGATCAAAAATAGCTTTCTTATAATTAAGTCTGTATCTAAAATGCTGACAAAATGGGTGAGTTGGACACTGTTTCCCACTAGCCTTGCTATGTATGACACCCCAGGTGCACTAGCAACAGGGCCCGCCTGAGCCTCCTGTGGCCATCCAACATCTCCAAGACCCAGGCCTTAAAAAAGGGAATTTCCTTCCAGCTGTTCATTCCAGGTCTCCAGACAGACTCTGGGCTACAAGGAGGAAACCTGGGATTTCCTAATTAGTAAATTCAGGCTGCTCTCAAGCAGACCCCACTGAGTCAGCCTTGAATCCTGGGGGCAATTGGACAACAACCCTAATGCTGAGAAGAAATAAAGAGAGGCATCCAGCAACCGTCCCAGTGTCTCCCAGGGATACAGGCAGCTGAGAACATTTCTGAACCGAGCCCTGGGGCAAGTAGAACAAACTAAAGCAGGCTCTCTGGAACACCTAAGGCCACTGGTGGGGGTGGGGGTAGGGCTGAACTCCCCTCCTGTGGGGCACCTGCAACACTGTTGTCACCTCTTCATCACCCACTGACCCCCAGGCCTTTCCACTGCAGCCCAGCCCATCTGATCTTTGGGACTAAGCCAAGACTTTGGAGGGACTGTGGATCCCATCAAGGAAGCCTGTAGTGTGGAACCAAGGCTCTGGGTCATCTGAAGGACCTCCCATCCTCAGGAAATCTATCTTCCCTTTGGATTTCTTTCCCAGGAAACCTTTGATGTAACACCCAGCAAGCCAATGCAGGATCCAGGGAAGAAGGCTCCTTCAAGCCAGGAAGGGAATGCCTGGAACCAATCTCTCCAGATGCCGGGAAGGGATTGAATGCTAGTCCATGCTGGTCTCTTCTTTTATGCTTCTTTTTCTATGTCACTTCCTGTCACTCCCCTTCTTCACAAAGAGGAGAGGGCAGTGGCCTTTGGAGGTGTGAGCTTACTCTAGTAAGTGACTTGTGAACTCTCATACTTAATGGTAACTAGGGGTGCTTTGAGTTCTTGATTTGATTTGCTAATCCTATCTTCACAAGGCAAACACCTTTGGTGAGCACAGGCCTCTTTCTGTTTTGTGCCTCACTTGGTGTTAATACTTAGGGTCACATCTGTCATAAAGGAATGTCTAAAATGACTACTTTGGGCCAAGCACTGGGAATACTGACAGCAAATCGAGAAAGGACTCTTCTCTACTCTTTTGGAGCTCCTAGTCTAATAGCAGAAGTCTGTGGATGTCTTATAGAATCATGGCATTTACATCATGTTACTGGGTATGAGAGATACCTGATTGGAGAACAGGCTTTGAAATTTCATTTTGTTCTTCCGTACCAAATGCTGATTTGCAAGCAAATACTCATCACAGTCAAACCTTAGATTCCCACTACAGTTGTGTGTTCACAAATGAGGGTAGTGCAGGAAATTGCCTACACAAGACTGCCTGTTCATAGCTCTTGTTTTCATCAAGGATGCCTTCAATGTGTTGTTTCTAGACCATTCTCATAAAGATGTGATAGAAATATGAATGTCTGGACTGATTGTTACTGACTGCTCAGTTAATGTGGGATTCTTTGGCCATAGTACTGCCTATGAGGAGGTCTTGGAGAATATACATTGATGGTAAGTTCTGAGAGAAGACTTCTTCCCTTGACTCCTAGGTCAGTTAGTTTCTTTGGCTGATAGCCAGCTCTTTGTCAGAAATCTGCTCGAGATTCACTTCCCAGAGTAAAACCTTCCTAGCTGGCACCAGATGAAGGTGCTAATGGTTGAGAATGGTTTAATCCTCTTCTCTGTATGATATTATTTTGCCCAGTCCTGTTGAGCCCTGGACCATTTCCAAAGTACATATCTGACTGACAGGAGTTTATATTGAGTCAAGGGATTGTTAGCCCAACTGTGAGAAGTTTCAGAGGCGATTGTCTGACATTGACTCCTTCCTTCACAAAGTTATTTCCAGATTCAGGGCTGCCACCTGGGGCAGAAAAAACTGTGGACCATCCGTCAACAATTAGATCTGTTGGGCAGTGAGGTAGCACAGTGGATGGAGTGCCAGGCCTGGAATTGAAAGGTCCTGGGTTCAAATGTGACCTCAGACACTTCCTAACTGTGGGACCCTGGGCAAGTCACTTAACTCCAACCACCTAGCCCTTACCACTCTTCTACCTTGGAATGGATAGTCAGTATGGATTCTAAGACAAAGGGTAAGTAGGACAGGCTACCTTATTAAATAAACAGTGAGTTCCTCATCAGTGGAAGGGTTGCTGCAGAAGTTGGCTGACTGCTTTTTGACACTATTATTATGAAGGAGTGCTTCATCAGTAGGATGTAGGGGATGGGGAAGGTGGGCCACGGATGCTCAGTGAGTGACAACGAGATGCTCCCATTGGACCTCCCTGCTCCATTTTGGGGAATAGATGAGAAACATCCTAAGATCTGCCCGGAGAGGGCAGCCAAAAACAAGCTGTCAACAAAAGGACCAACATGACGTTATCTGTGAGCCACTTAAGTAGCTGTCAGTGAGGGAGTCACTGTCTGAATTGTGGTGCATTCCTAAAGGGGCATGGAGGAGGAGTTCCTTGGAATGGGAAAGTCCCAGGAGAGGAAATCCCCTCTACCTGTGTGGGTCAGCACCTTCTCTGCAGTATGTGTGGCCTTAGAGAGCCACCCAGAGCATTGCCCAGGGTTGGACCCCCAGTGGGTGTCAGAGAGGACTTCATCCCCAAGGCAGGAAGACCTGAGTTGGATTCTCTATGAACACTGCTTCCACATCACAGCCATGCAATAGGTATTATAACAGGGCAAGTTCCAAGTACAAGAAAAGAATCCTGAGGTGAAGGCTGGGAGGCTGTGATTGAGAAGCTCCTCCTTGATCTTGGCCTTTCTTTGTATGCCCCGTGCTTGCTCAGCACATCTGTTGGACACATGCAATCAGTGCTTGTTGATGGATTGACTAACCAGGGCATTCTGGGGCTTGAATTAACGGAATTGAAATGCCAATAACAGAGCCAGTTTAATTAGGATGTATTAACATTCTAGCCAAAGTTTTGAATAAATAATTTCTAAGCCAATCAGAAGGACTCCCTGAAAAAGTGAGGCAGAGGGGCCCAAGCAACACCAAGGCCAGCCAGTCTTGGAAATCCATTGCTCCCACTGCAAGGACCCTGTGGACCCAGCTGTTTTCTGAAAAGCTGTGCCAGAATGGCAGGAGCTTGAATCGCAAGAGTTCTCAGCAAAATGGAATTATGGGCCAATTCTCCGAAGATGCAAGTTAGAATGGATAAGACAGGAGGACAAACCCCTTCCATGAAGGGCACTGAGCCTGGGCCACGTGTTTAGCCACCCCCATCACCCAGAAGCAGTCCAGGTCTATGCCAGCTAATGTCGAGGGGGTGCTGTGAGGGAATCTAAAAAGAGAAGAGGGCAAGGAGTCCTTTTCCCTGTTGTCTGGAAAGGAGACTCGGGCAAGACTTAGAACTCAGAAAGATTAGGGTCCTCGTGGGATTGCCACTAGACCATACCTATCCCTGGGTTGCTAGAAGCAAGCAGGACACTTAAGTCAGAGAGAGACAGAGACAGAGACAGAGAGGGAGAGATTCCTAGACACTTGGAAAGACTTGTCTGATGTGATGCAGCCTGCACTGAGCAGAAGGGAAAACTAAATAAACAAATAAATAACTAAATAGCCTTTACCATGTCCCAGGCAGTGTGTGCTAAATGCCTCACAAATACAATCTCATTTGATCATTACAGCAGTGGAGAGATCCTCATTTTACAGATGAGAAAACTGAGGCAAGGAGAAGTTAAGTGACTTGGCAAAGGTCACACAGCTATTAAGTATCTGAGGTTGGCTTTGAGCTGAGGTTTTCCTGCCTCCAGGGACCAGAGAGATCAGTAGACATGGCACAAATCACACAAACAATCACAGCAGGTCAAATCCAGTGACCTCCTTTCCTCCAGTAGAAAGGTGGGGAGTCCTGGTGTAGAGCAGGGCTGGGCACAAATAAATTCATCGGTCACAGAATCTTTGGGAGCAAAAGTACTAACCCTGCCAAGTGACCTGCTCGCTTGGCCAAACCCTTGGAACCTTTTTTGAATGCAGAGTTCACTTTTGGACGAAGCTGATGGAAACATGCATGTGTTGGTTGATCCATTCGTGGCACTTTAGCCCCTTCATGACTATCAAGTGTGGCACTCCCTTCGGGGAGGTGAAGGGGGAAGGTACCGTGGGTCATTTTTTTTTGCATTGGGGCCATTGGGAATGGCTGTGAGAGCAAAACCAAAAGGCATCGAACTCTTCTTCAAAATCATTTTGCAAACATGATCTCATTCCTCCGAACACATCCCTATTTTATGGATGAGGAAACTGAGGCCCAGTGGAGTCAAATGACTTGCTGGAGGGCCCTTCCCCCAGTCCTGACCGGGAGGAACCTCAAAGGGAGAGCCCTTTGTCCAGCTAGCGGCTGTCACCCGAGTCAGGCTCAGATCATCTGCATTCCCTGAAGTGGTTGGGATCCTTTTCTTTAGAAGTTATTTCTGCGAAATTGCCTGTGACTTCACTCTTGGTGCAACTGATGACACTTCTTTTTAAGCGCCCATTCACTTTTGCTAAATTACGCTGGGCGGGCATGTGGTTCCCACATGGATGGATTACCATCTTCCGTACTCTTGTAATAACGGGCAAATTAAAGCCTGATGGGCCAAATCAATTGCCGCTACCCTCCCTTTGCCCTGTGGAAAACAATCTGCTCTGGAGTATCCGGCCCATTCTCCCAGGGGGTGGCAGGGCCCTGGCTGGGTAAAAGGGGGCAAGTCTTCTCCTTTCTCTGGCTCCCAATGGGCATCTGAACACATGCCTTCATTGCCTACCACATGGGTTTGTCGTAAAGATCAAACGAGTGAGATCAGCTATGTACAAGTAAGCTACAGAGAGGATAGACTAGAGCTCATCCAAGAGCCAGAGAGCACTGGACTTAAGAGGGAATCAGGGAAAGCTTCCTGTAGGAGGTGAATCTCACAGGAAGCCACGCAAGAGAGAGATGAGGAGGGAAAGAGTTCCAGGCACAGGCAACAACCAGTGAAAATGGCCAGAGTCTGGAGAAGGACTGTGTTGTTCGAGGAACACCCAGCAGGCCGGTGTCACTGGATCTGAGAGTATTTGGTAGGGGCGAGCAGATGGAAAACTAGGGGGAGCCAGGCTGCGAGGGGTCATGAATACCCAGGGCTTTGGTATTTGGCCCTGGAGATGAGATGGAGCCCCTGGAATCTGTTGAATAAGGGAGCAACATGCTTAGACCTGCACTTCAGTGAGCCACCGACAACCAAGAGAGGCTTGGGGCAGACAGACGGACTGGCAGCCTCTTGCCCTAGTGTACCCAGGAGGAAACGAGGAGAAGGTGGGGGAGCTGGCAGGGAGTCGATGAGTGTGACACTGATGTCAAAAAGAAAAGACCAAGCAAGGGTTCATGGGACCCTGGCAGAGAGGGAATTTTGCCATCCTCCTTTGCCAAGATTGCCAGTATGCCCAAGTGTCCCGAGTTCAAGAGGGAGCTTTGTTCTGCTCAATGGGTGGAGTGCCTCTTTGCCTGAAACATGGAGAGACGCTGACATCAGGAGGCCATGTACATAGAGCATGAAGCCTTCCAGTGCCTTCTCCTGCTAGGCCGGCACCCCTAAAGGCTCGGATGGGCGGGTGGGGTGCTGAGAGTCACGGCTTCAAGTAAACCCAACTGGGTGGCTTCCTGTGAATCCACAGGCAAATATCGCCTAGACCTGACTGTTGTAGCCAGTCATGCCCCAATAAACCCTAAAAACACATGTGCGCGTGCGCGCGCGCGCACACACACACACACACGCGCACACGTACTCCCGTGAAATACCAAGCACACACGAAAACCCAATCGTATCCCAGAGGGTCATGGCAGTCGACGTGAGCCTGTTCTCTGTTCTCTATTGATTGAAACATCGAGGGCAAGTTCATCGGAAACAAAACGGAAATGATTTCTTCAAGTTGATTTTTGTTTTTAACCAAGAATGCCAATGTGGTGATCCCATGAAGGCCGGATTAGAGAAGGGAGAGCCTGGGGGCAAGGAGTCCACTTGGCAAACTGTTGTGGTAGGCCAGATCTACAGGGAGAATCCACGCTGCAGGAAGAGGGGGGAAAGGGAGCAGGCATTATCCCCCGGGCTGGCACCCTCCTCTCTCCCTCCCTCCTAGGCTGGCAGAAGGAAGGTTCGGGGAAAGCAAGACTGTTTGCCGAGTGCCTTGCAGACCTCGAAGCCTAGGCCTTCCCTGTGAACAAGGAGGACTTTTCACTTTTTCCCTTTCTTTGCAGGTCCAGTGAAAAGCAAGAAAAAGGGTAAGACCTCATTTGGTTTTCCTTTGGGGGCGTGTCCTTTCTTCCAAAAACCGCTCACTCAGCACAGCTTCCTACGTGGCCTCCATGCCACTGCAGCAGAGATTGTCAGCACCTCCTGTGGCCCCAGCACTGCATTTGTCCCCATAAGCTAAGCTAGCTCACGGGGCAGCCCAGGCGAGGCAGAGCAGGCTCCCCTTCCCTTTTCTTCTCAGGGAATCTGATCTTCTTGCTGGCACGGGAGCTGGCTTTCAGAGTGAGCACCAGGTGTGCACCCCTAGGGACCCAAACCTCCCCTTGCTTCTCAGCCTCCCAGACTTTCCCTCCTCTCCTTAGTGGTATCGAATGTCAGCCCAAAGAGGGCCCTTTGAAGGCCGTCTCATCCTAGCAACTCAGAACGCCAAGAGTGGGCAGGGACCTCAGAGGCGTCTAATCCCAATGGTTCCTGCAAGTCCATTCCCTCCACAAGCATCGCAACTGTTCATTCCCAGAGTCTGCATGAAGACCTTCAGAGATGGCAAGCCCAGCACCTCCCATAAACACCTGGGCCCTTGGGAACAACTCTCGGCGCCCATTTCTCCACTAACTTTCATTCCTGGCCCCTAGCTGTCTGCCCAAGCAGAACAGGGCCCAGTCCTTTTCCAAGTAGAGGGAAAGCCCCAGGTGAGCAGCCTGGTCAAGCTTAGTGCCTTACTGAAACCGTTCCCCATTGGCACCACCACACTGGACCAGTGATGTGTTCTTGATGAGATGAGAGGTGGCCCTGCCCTTGCTGGCCCCAAGGCCCTCCTCATCTGCTTCCTGCTTCCTCAAGGCTCCACTTACAAAGGGATGGATTTGGGGGAAGCAGAATTGCCAGGCCTTGGCACCTCATTGCTCCTGGAGTTTCCTCTGCTTTAGAAGTTCCCGCCAGAGGTCCAAGCCCTGCCCCAGTAGCCAAGAGGCTAAGGCTTCTGCCCCAGTATGCCTCCTGTTCTTCTCTGGCCTCCCATTGTCCCTGCATCGCCTCTCCTGGACCCTTGCCCGAGCTGCTTTCCTGCTTTCTGGCAGCGCACCACCCTCTCAGGCGCTTTGGTCCTTCATTTCGGCTTACACCCCAGTGCCACTCAGGGCAGGGGAGCTGGACAGGCCTGCCTGGGGAGTTCCTGGAGTCGACTGCTTTTAGAGATGGAGAGAAGAAAGTGAGGCTGGCAGAAATCCACCAGCTGGGGTGAGAGCTGGCCCCCAAGCGAGGCTCCCAGCCCTCCAGCCCAGAGTGGGTTCCCACTCTATCATACTGACCTCTCTGCTAAGACCTCACCAGGTCACTTGTGAGGCCAAGAGTTCAGGCCTTCCTGTGGCAGCATGGCAAAATGCCAAAGCAGAACGAGGCCCTGCCGGTACTGGAAGATGGCTCTCGTGTGCCCTGCCAGGGGATTTCCTTTCTAAGCTGAGTACCTTCATTCCTCCAGATGGCCCTAGTGTGGCCGGAGCAAAGCCATTTAGAAGGTGGGCCTGAGCCAGTTCTGGAAGGGTTCAGAGCAAACACACTGGAAGGCCGCATGAACAGATATCCAGGCTTGCAGTGCTCCCTCAGCCCCTAGAAAAGCGGGCAGCCTTGGACCCTCCTGCACACGCAGGGTGGTGACCCTCTGGCATCCCTGCCAGGCCTGCCTAAGGACAGCAGAGGGCAGGTGGACCCCTCTTCGTCTCCCTGAGGGCTTTCCAGACGGGATGCCGGGGCTGCTGCCATTCCAGATCAGCAGACTCCCTGGCCAGTTTCTTGGCTCTCATGCTCCTTTGTCAAGCCTCTTCCTAGGCCTCACTCCTTCTGGGCCCCTGTCCTGCCTTGCCTCTGTCACCCTCTTTCCAAAGGAAATATAAACCTTATGGGAATTTCTGTTTCATCGCTTATTTCTATTGGCTGCCTCTGCCAAGGCTTCCAGGGCCCTACAGGTGCCAGCCAAGGAAGGCCCAGGAAAGCCACTCCAGGGCCAGAGCATTGACTACCCCCAGGAAGCCCTGGGGAGCTGGACTGTTGAGGGAGTTGGGGCTCTCTTCTAAGGGAGCCCCTGCTTAGTATCCAGGGATTCCTTAAGGAAAGCCAAATTCAGGAGAGCAGCAGAGCCTCAGTCTCTCACTTCTGTCAGTTCCCGGAATCATAGGACCAGCAGCCAAAGACCCTCAGAGCCCCTGAGTCCTGTGCCTTCAGTGCCTCAAAGGCCCCCAGAAGAGAAGTAACAGATTGGGGGCTGGGAGGCTGAGGGGAAGACAGCATCGACAGAGTTTTCTCTTTGGGGGTCCAGCCCTGGGATTTTGATGGTCTGACGTTGAGTCTTGTTTCGGTTTTGTTTTCTCAGGAAAAAAGGCTGGCCCTCCTGGACCAAATGGCCCACCAGGTCCCCCTGGGCCTCCAGGCCCCCAAGGACCTCCAGGAATTCCAGGAATCCCAGGCATCCCTGGGACGACAGTCATGGGACCCCCTGGCCCTCCTGGTCCCCCTGGGCCTCAAGGTCTCCCTGGGTTGCAAGGCCCCTCAGGTGAGTGTCTCTGTCTTCCCTCCCCCCATGGCCCAGGTACCTCCAAATCTGTGGGGATTCAGGAAGCATCCTTTGGTCAGTTTGGAGGATTGAGGTGAGTCTTGCAGGCTGGAAGGGCACATCTCCCAGGAGGCCTCCTGCCACCTCTACATGTTGCCCCTCTGTGACAGACAAGCCTTCTTTGCAGTGTAACCACATGAAGAGCTACTAGGGTTTCTGGGGCTTCCCAGGGGAGAAATGGACTCCTGACCTTGAGGCCGAGATGCTCTCCCTAAAGCTGGAGGGGACCTTAAAAGGGGAGCGGCAGAGCTGGTAGATGCATCGGAGACTGTCGGGAGGGTTTGGGCCCAGGAGAATTTAGGCTTCCTGGCCAGCCCCCAGAAGCAGAGATGTGAATGGAGAAGGAGCAAGGCCGAGGCCCAGAGTCTGTGTCCCCCAAGGTCACCCCCGGGCCCCTTCCTCTGGTGACCAAGGGGCCACGGGGCAAAGTCAGGCTGATAGGAGACTCTGGGTTGGGTTCTTGGAGATCCTTCTCTCCCCAACTTTCCCCATTTAGGGCAGATGCCAACAATGTTGAACAACACAAAACAGGGATAAGTAGTGGTAATCAAGGCAAGTTGTAACATCATTGTACAGTAGAGGAAACTGAGGCCCAGAAGTGGGCAGTGACTCATCCAAAGTCATACAGCTAGCAGGTGACAGAATGGCCCTCTGACTTCTCCTGCCATACCCCACAGCTCCTCTTGACAAAAGCAGGACCATGAAGGCTCCTAGTCCTAGGAATCAGCTGAACTTTGAGGGCTGAGGATTCCCATACACACTCCTAGGCACCTCTCTCCTTGTCTCCTTATCAGAGTGTCCATTGGGCCCAGCTTGGGAAAAGGCAGGCTTCCCTCTCAGCCTTATCCCTAAGGCCTAGAAGCAGGGAGGGAAGGGGGTGGGGAGGCAGGGGAGTTCCCCTCCAAGTAGCTGCTGCCAGGAAGAATGAAAAGCAGGCTGGTGATAGCCTCTCACCTCCTACCACCCTGAAGCCCTGGCATTCTCTTACAGGTACAGCTGACAAGGCTGGAGCTCGGGAGACCCAGGTGAGTCAGGGGAGGGCAAAACCTGGGAATGCTCCTAGGCTCATTCACTTTCTGGCCTTCCACTTGAACAGGCCCTCAGAAGGGCCGTTCCCCTGCCTCCCTTTCCTTCCCACATGAGAGAATGGAAGGGACTTACCTAAGGTCATATAGCAAGAGAGTAGCCAGAGCCTCCTGTTTCCAGTGCCAGTGTCCCACCTGCCATGCCCACTGTGCTGCTCCATTGGGCAGCAGCAGGTTGTGAGAGTATCTCCAAGCAGCACCAGCGTGCCTTCCCTCGCTCTTCGGCATGTGGGGCAGGTCAGGGCGGCCCCATTTGCAGGCCTCCAGCCCTTCTCCAGAGTTCTTGGGCTTCCCCAAAGCAGATCTCTTCCCAGCTGCCCCAGGCTTCCTGATTCCCATGTCAGCTTCTTCCGGGCCCCCTCCTAAGTATGGTCGTCCCCACCAACACCCTGGGCCAGAGGAAAGGGTGGAAGGCCAGGCCAGCAGCCCTCACGCCTGCTCTCCCTGCTTCTGTCCCTCACAGCCGGCTGTGGTGCATCTCCAAGGCCAAGGCTCTGCCATCCAAGTGAAGAATGGTAAGAATCACAAGAGGAGCTCTGTGGCTGAGCCCAGCACAGCTACCCCTGTCCCCCCCACCCCAGCGCAAGGGAAGGCTAGGCTGGAATTCCCAGAGACATTTGTGCATGGAGAGCCATGCGCTATTCAAGCCAGAAGGGCCTTCAGGTCACGGGACAGCGGGGCTCAAGGAAACACTGGCCTTTGGCGCTGTCCTTGGAGCAGATGCCATTCTGGGCACAAAGATTCTGACAGAAGAAACTAGCCCTCACCCCCACCCCGAGGCTCCAAGTGTAAAGGGACTTGTGCAAGCTCACGCAGTCAGGAAGGGGACGATGCCTCCTTACCTATGGGAGGGAGCTCAGGCTGGGATGGGGAAAACCGGCCTTTCGTTCAAAGGAAGCTTCTCCGAGTGTGTCCTGAGCATTTATTAAACATCAACTGTAGGCCAGACACAGCACCAAACACTGGGGATAGAGATACAATAGAGAGAGAGAGAGAGAGAGAGAGAGAGAGAGAGAGAGAGAGAGAGAGAGAGGAGAGAGAGAGAGAGTGTATATGTGTGTGTGTGTGTGTGCGCGCGCAGATCTGTCTGTGGCGCCAAGGCTGGCCGGCCACCTGGGCCCAGACAGGAAAGGGCTGTCTGTCCTGAAGGAGTGCTGGGCGGTCACCCCTCAGTGGAAGCTTAGCCGGCCTGTTGGTCCTCTTCCTGGCCCTGATCCCTCATTTCTCCATGGCTGAGGAATAAAGCCGAAGGAACAGACTGCTAGACTGGAGGAGAGGCCAAAGGGCCCTTCCTCCATCCTGGATGCCAGGCCCCAGGCAGATGGGGGTGGTGGTGGGAGACAGAGAGGAGGGATGGTGGAGAAGAGATGGACAGATCCCCAACCCCCAGAGTATCCAAGCAGTCTCGATTTTTAAGCCCTCACCTTCCACCTTAGAGTCAATATGGTAGGTAAGGGTTAGGCAATGGGGGTCAAATGACTTGCCCAGGGTCACCCAGCTAGGGAGTGTCTGAGGCCAGATTGGAACCCCAGGCAGTCTTGTGCAGGTGGTACGTGCCTACTCTGCTCCAGGCCCCATTCTGGGCCTTGGAATTGACCCTCAGTCCCTAAGGAGACTCTCCCAGCTCTAGACTACTCCCTGAACAGACATTCCTCTCCCCACGATCCTCAGGGAGTGGCTTGGCTGGATGTGCTTTGGGAAAGGATGCTTCATGCTCGCTCTCATGCCCCTGGGGAGTACAATCTGGAGATTTTCCCATCTGCCCAGTTCTTACTTGAAATGATAGCAGCTGGAGAGGGGCAGGGGCAACCCCTGGGGGATCTGAAGAATAGAGAAGGCCAGCAAGTTTGAGGAAATGCTGGCGGCTTTCAAGCTGGGCCACCCGGAAACAGGCCTGAGTGAGCTCATTGGGGGCCTGTTGGCTCAACAGTTCCGCAAGCCCATTGGCAGAAGAGGGCCAGAGGAAGGGGTTTCTCCACAGAGCAGCCCCCCCACACACACTTTCCTTAGCGTGGCACACACAAAATAATGCCTTAAAATGAGTCTGAAAATGGCCTAAAATGGAGACAGACTAAGGAGTGGCCTGTGGTAACAGATGGAGCTGTGAAAGGAGAGCTGGTGTGCCCAGGACTGCCCAGCCCAGTTAATGGGAGTGTGGCGTGCTGTGCCTTCCCCATGGGCGCCTTTCTGATCAAGCTACTGAGAGGTGTTTGCACAGCGGCTTCTGGCTGTCCTCTGTCTCTGTGTGATCAGCTGGGCTTCCCCTTAGACTGCAAGGCCAGACAGGGATCACTCAGGGAGGGCTTCACACATTGCATCTGACCAGCAGGCTCAGGAGAGCCCAAAGAGAGGACCATCGCCAGGTTAAAGGCTAACCCTAAACAAGACACGCAGTTCTACAGGCCTCACTTTCCTCATCTATAAAATGGGGATGACAGGGTTAGAAATCAGACTAGGTGATCTCTAGGACCACAGCAGGTTCTAGATCTAGGAACACATGGAAGTGCGTGCACACACACCCAGGATAAGGAAGACGCAGGACCCAGATCCCTCTCAGGAAGGCACAAAAGTAACAGAATCCTCAAGCAGGAAACTTCCCACCCCTGTATTTTAGAAGCAAAGAAACTCAAGGCCCCAGAGGGGAATGGCCTGGGCCTGCCCAGTGTCACTGAGCTCCTCGGTGGTGGCATAGTGGGAATGTGGCTCCGTGTCCTCCGCCTCAGAGTCCAATGCTAAGTCTTAGAGACTGAGAATATGGCCAAGGACTCATCTTCCCCTCGTGCCCCTTGGAAAGCCCCCAAATAAGGGCTATCTCTGAAGGGGCCACAAAGGCCCTGCCTGCTGCCCTTCCGGCGTTTCTAGGGCTGGGCTGGGCTGGGCTGGGCCGGGCCGGGCCAGGCCCTGTCTTGCTCTTTGGGAGGGGGGCCGGGGGTTCTGGGACTGCTATTTCTCTGACATGTACTGAGTGACTGCCGTTCTCTCATACTGAGATCTTTCAGGTGGAGTGCTCAATGACTGGTCCCGCATCACCATGAACCCCAAGGTGTTTAAACTGCACCCCCGCAGTGGGGAGCTGGAGGTACTGGTGGACGGCACCTACTTCATCTATAGTCAGGTAGAAGTGAGTACGGTCTTCGGCCCCACTCCTTTCCTACATGCAGGATGCAGATCCACACCAACCACAGAGGGGCACTGTGGAGCCACCCTTGGGCTTCCAGGGCCCACAGCTGGGGCTGGGGAGGGAGGAACTAAAGAGAAGAGACTCTCGGTGATCGCTGGAGATGGCCCCAAAGCAGCCACCACACGTGGGCACGTGGGCCCCTCCTTCAAGCCCCGGATACCCAGAGGGCCACCCTCGCCCTTGCCCACAGCCCACTGGCTTCATCCTCTCCTAGAGCCGGGGAGCGTCGGTGTGTGTATCTGTGCGTGCCCACGTGCCCAGTGGCCTAGCATGGAGGCTGGTCTCCCAGCAAGAGCTGCCTGGAAAAAGGAGCTCCAAGTCCAAGAGCTGACACCCAGGCTTGGGGTGGGAGGGGGATCATCACATATTCATGCCACATATTTCTCTAAACAGCCCATTTGTGGATACTCAGCTGCACTGCCTCAGTATGCCCATGAGGTAGAGAGACAAGCATGTGTGCTGGCCAGGAAAACTGTCCAGCGTGTCTCCCTGTCCTACCAGCTTGGCCCAGGCCTCTCTGAAAGCCCCTCAAGGGGCCGGGATAGATCAGGCAGAGGTATTAGGGCCCCTTTCTACCCCTTTCCTCAATGGGTTTGTCTCTCTCCCTCTCTCTGTCTCTGTCTCTGTCTCCATCTCTGTCTGCCTCTCTTAATCCAAGCCAGGATCACCCTTGGTAGCAGCCTCAGGCAATGGGTCTCACTGCACCTGGCCCCACCCTCCACTCCCCTCCTGGGTCTGTTCTCTGCACTGAAGCCACCCAGGCCAATCTCTCAGCCTGGTGCCAGCCTCCATGGAATGGCTCTCTGTCACACGGGCCCACAGAAGAGAGTGGATGGCCAGTGGCGTGGCCGCTTGGCCACAAAGTGCACTTTTTTCAGGGCCTGAGGCTGGGCAAAGGAGTAAGTGACTAGATTCTGCTCCAGCATCCTACAGCCTCGACTGTGCCAGAACAGCAGGCCAGAGGGAGGGAGAAGGAAGGGCAGAGAGAGGATTCACCCTGAGCCAAAGCCCCCTGGGTATCTGGGCCCACCTTTCCTCTGCCCGGCTGCCTTTCTGAGTTGACTTCTCTTCCTTAAAATCAACAGAAAAACTTGCTCTTGGGTACATACTGCCAGGACCAGGGAGACAGTCCTCAAGGCCAATCCAAGGGACCTCTCCAGGGTCTCGTGGGGCTGCCCAAACCCCAGACTAGCGTCGTGTGCCCCTCCTTCCTGCCCAGCCCTGCTTGGCCACTGCCCAGGGCTTGCTTGGGTGAAATGAAGCTTATAGGCTTCTTCAATGTTACTAATCATCAGAGCTGGAAAAAAAGGGACCTGGGAGCCTATGCAGTTCAGCCTCATCATTTCGCAAATGGGGAAACTGAGGCGCAAAGCTCATACAGCAAGTCAGTGGCAAAGCCAGCACTTGAACTTTGGTCCCTTGCCCTCCAACCAGCACATTTTCCACTGCACTAAGCAACTACCTTCTGGGCTGCCCAGAAGCCACATAGCTGGGAAAGGGAGGACACCAGGAACACTCTACTGCCCTGCCTGTGTTGGCGGCATGGCCTACAAAAGCCTTGAGGCAGCCCAGCCTGGTACAAGCCCAGCTTTAGCCTGGCCTGCAGAAGCTTTGGGGTGGCCAGGCCCAGCCTGGCCCTACCCCCCCTCCCAGCCTGGTCCTCAGAAGCCTCAGGGCAGCCCTCAGCCTGCCAGGGATTGGTCATCCCTGCAGGGAGATGCCCGCACAACCCTGCCCCATCTCACCGGTCCTTGTCCCCTCTCCCCCCAGGTCTACTACATAAACTTCACAGACTTTGCCAGCTACGAGGTGGTGGTGGATGAGAAGCCCTTCCTTCAGTGCACCCGGAGCATCGAGACAGGCAAGACCAATTACAATACGTGCTACACGGCGGGCGTGTGCCTCCTCCGAGCGCGCCAGAAGATCGCGGTGAAGATGGTGCATGCCGACATCTCCATCAACATGAGCAAGCACAGCACGTTCTTTGGGGCCATCCGGCTAGGCGAGGCCCCCGCCTCCTAGATTCTTCCCGGCTGGGAGGCCAGGACGCCTGGAGCCGCCCCACCATTGCATGCATTGCATGCATGGAGAGACAGAGGAACGAGCAAGTGAGCGTGCGCCACAGAGCCAGCTACTCACAGCCTATTCCCTAACTAGTGGCTTTTGGCTGAGCCGGTTCGCTGGGACCTGAGGGAAGCAATGGGTAGCTGCTGGCCTTGGGACGGCCAGGCCGGTATTCCTAGACTCAGTGCCAACTGCCCTCATCAATTTCTGCCTCTGGGCTCAGCATGAGGGGTCACCCACAGGCCTATGGCTCTCAGGACCGTGGCACCACCAGCAGGGGCATGGGGTGCTACTGCCAGTTGTGCCCACCAGCTGTGTGGTAGCAGGCACTTTGGGGTGAGAACTGGCAGAGACAGGAACCTGGAGGAGAGGGGGGCTGCCAACAAGGCCCTCAGGACTCTTGGGTGCCACCAGCGTGTACAGCAGAGAGCACTGGTCCATTACTGTCACTGTTCTGGGTTCTGGTCCCGCCCCCACCATATCCTAAGTCTCTTCCTAAGTATCTCTGGGCCTCCCCATGGGCCCTTCCATCTTGACTCCACCTTCTTCTCTGTAAGGGGAGGGGTTTCAACTAGATAACTTTCCTCCTCGGAACCTACCTCTGCTCCTGGGCTTATTCCTTAAGTAGGACTTTCCCATGATGCAGTGGGAGGGCATGCAAGCAAGGAGGCACTTGGTACGGGCTTATGGCTGTGCTGGCTGCTTAGCTTTGGCAACCTGTAGGCCCCCATTGTGGCCACGTGCTCAGGCTGAAAGGGGGCCTTTGCTTGGTTTCCCTGCTCCATATCCAAGTTTTCTGTTTGGGGGTGGGGCGGCCCCTGCAGCATGCTGTGGGCAGGGCTCCATAAATGGGCCCCTGGCCTTCTTCCCTGTTTCCAAAGCCATCCTCAGCTCTTAGTCAATTCCTGAGATGGGGCCACGTTTCTCGCCCACCCCGTGCTAGTCTGGCCATGGCTCTCACTCTCCCAACTTTTGCACATGACGTGACATGACGTAGTAACTGATTCCATGTGACTACACACAAGTCTTTTGTTCTGCTTGTGGGATTGTGCCTCCAGGCAGGGATTCCAGGGGCCAACTGGCCCTTAGTCATGTGAACAGGCCCCAGAAGGGGCTAGTGACTCCTCCCAGCTCTATAAGGGACCCCTGGGCAGCCTGGTGCACCCACTCCACACACACACACACACACACACACACCCATCAGGTTCAGGCCCCTCTCAAGGGAGAGCACAATCCGTGCCAGAGGTACCTGAGCTGAGCATGGAACTAGGCAGTACATCCAGTAGGACACCTAAGTGGGGACCAATGGAAAGGGAACTGGCCCTGGATTGAGAGGAGCCAGATTCCAATCCTGCTTCTGATGCTTTGCCTCCTGGGGCCTCGGTTCCCTTGGCTGCTTTCAGAAATCACAGCTGGCTTACTACTAACAAAAAGGACTTTGAGGAAGTCCCAGGATGGGCTGGTTGCAAGAAGGCCACTCTTGCTCAGCACCAGGCGTTCCCTACGTTACTCTGCCGCCAGGTCGAGGCCTCTAAGTAAATTGGGGCAGCCCAAGACCCCCAATAAAGACAGACGCATCCATTTTCTTGAGTGTTCCAAAGCTTTTCTTCCACTCCCACCCTTCACCACGGAGCGGCTGCACAGGGGCTGCTGGACAGTGAGAGCCCCAGAGCTTCTCTCCACATGGCCAAGTGGCAAGAGGAGCCTGAGCTGCACACACTCTTTGACGTCTGTCACCATCTTGAGGTACTGGTGATGATAGCCTAAAAGCTCTGTAGCTACCAAGCCAATGTGGGCCCCCCACCTGCCTGTGCATGGCCAGCCACAGAAGGGCTTGGGCAATCCACAGGGGAAAGGCCTTTGGGGCCTACAGCAGAAATCCAAAGCCCTGAACCCTGGCATGTCCATCCCCACTGGGCAGCACTGGCCAGCCCTAGGACTGCTGGGGCTTCTGTGCTGAGAGAAAACGACCCTCAGCCTCCTAGATCTGTGTCCGCTTGGTGTGGGGCCAAGCAGGGCCGCTGTTTTTTCCGTTCCCTGAATCAGCATCTGCCTCCTATGGGCTATAAGGGAGATGGAAGCCTACGGTGCCCCGCTGGCAAGGGCTCAAGGCCCAAGGAGGGGCACAGAAAGGAAGTGGAGATGACACTGGAAAGCACCTTGGAGAGCACCGGATTCCCCGGGCCAAAGGTGTTCCTTGAGGCTGGGATCTGTGTCCTGGAGAAGATGGAAGGTGGTAGACCAGCTCTGCCTACCTCCTGGGGGGGGGGGGCTGCAGTGGTTGCTGCAGAGGAGGGCCATGGCTGTGGCATTGCAGTCAAAAGAATGTGGAGGAGGCAGGGGGATGCCTCATTGACCTTCATTCCTTTTGCTTTCCCTGAAGGGTGGAAGACTGGAGGAAACTGGATCGTTGCTCTGCCCTGCCACCGAGGGTGCCAAGGGCCCACTCTTTCATGCTATGGCCACTGAGGCAAGAGATGCTGGGTGGCTTGTGCGCCTGACCAGCAGACACAGGCCTTGGAGGGCCTGAGCTTTGGTTCACTCAGTCCCCACAAAACAGGGACTGGAGGAGTCAAGGATTCCCCGACTTGGCAGCCCCTGGAGCACCCCAAACTCCTGCCAAGGGCCTCAGTTGGATTCGTGTGTCGGTTCGAATCAAGCCAGCACATACTTTTGAAGCGCCTACTTCTGTGCCAGGTCCCAGGATGGCTCCAACAACAAGAGGGCAGCAGTTCCCACCCTCAAAGGGCTTCCTTTCTCCGGCTAAAGCCTAAGTAGCCTCTCGTGTGTCCTGCCGTGAAACTCCTTTGAGTCATGGCACCTGGGGAGCTGGGGTTGGGGCGGTCAGCATGGGGGCCTCCCCCAGCCCTTGCTACACACACGACACCCTCAGTGAGACGTGCCCTTCTCCTCAGCGGTCCTGCACGTATCGCCTCCCAGCAATGCAGATAGGCCTCGGTTCTGTGGGCCATGTTAGAAATAGTCAGCATGTAGGTTTGATTTAACCCATTTGGTAATGAATCTGCTGTTCAGCCAGAGCAAGATGGAGCTTCCGGATGGGTCCCACCAGTGTCAGCTTCTGCAGGTGAAAAGAGGCCAAGCAGCCAAGCCTCCAGCCTCTCCTGTTCGCCTGAGCTAAGCTTCCAGAAGAGGGACCCAAGAGCCCGACAGGCAAGTCCGGAACTTGCGGTCAGTCCCCTCTGGGGAACAAAGGGCAGAGTGGCGGCCGGTAGACTCAAAGCTGCTTTCCATCAGGGGCTCTGGCCAACGTGGGTGTGACGACTGCAGGGCCGAGGCCTTTGGTCCAAGGGCCTGTCACAAGCGCTGGGCTCTGCTTCCCCACCTACCTGGTGGCACAGAGGCCAGAGGGGGCATCCCCTCCCTGCTCCCAGGTTGGACATGGAGCACAAGGCAGAGCCAGTGTGAGCTGAGAGCAGGGCCCACACCCTGCTCCATATAGGCCGGGAGATGGGGAATGCCAGTGCAAGTACCAACTCAGGCTGGGCTGAGAGGCCTTCGGCTCCACCTCGTCCAAGAGCCAGGACAGGCTCCAATCCTCTGGAGGAGGCTGAGAGGCCCACTCATGCAACTTGGCCCCGGGGTATCTTCCAGGTCCATCTAGTTTCTGCACCCTGTGCTTAAAGCCCCACCAGGTCCCTCCAAGAAGGGCAGGGCCACCCAGCATCTCTTTCTTGGAGAGGAGTCTCTGGGACTTAGGTCAGGTGAGCTGCCTGCCTAGTGTGGAAGAAAGACCTGCTGGGGCTTGGTGGGCCTCCTCTCGGTGGAGCCGCTCTGTGAATATCAAGTATACATACTGTGTATATAGGCCGGGTTGTAAGTTTGTGTAAATGAATGGTTTGTTCTTGGCCAATAAAAGCTTCTCCCCCCTGCTGTGTGAAGGGCACACGGTCTTCTTGTTCCCTCCCCGGGGAGGGACAGAGGGAGGGAGGGAGGGAGGAGGAGAGCCACCAAGGCCCAGAGAGCTACCATCTTCCCCCTCTACACCTCGCCTCAGAGCAGCATACTGTGGGGCACCCCCAAGGCAAGCTCAGGGCCCAGGTCTGAGCAACACGCAAACAGGCCTCTGGTCCTAAGCACTGGATAGCAAGCCCACCTGACAGTTGAGTCCAGGGACCCCAGGAGGCGTGGCCGGGAGCCCCTTCTTAGAGCCCTCCAGAGGCTCTCTGGCAGCCCCGTGCCAAGCTTTTGGGGAGTCCCATAGCACAAAGGACAGATTGCCAGAGGCTAGAAAGGCCCAGCAAGAGCCCTGGGCACTGGTGCCTTCCCTCAGTGTACCACAAGAAGAGGGGCAGTAAAAGTGCTGACCAGTGGCGTTTCTGCAGCCAAGTCCTGGCCATGCAGCTAGAGTTCTCCTCTGCTGAGGAAACACAGTGACTCTGAACACCCGCCCTCTAAGTGCTCAGGAAAATGGCCCCTCTGTGACCAAAGGGAGCCCGAGCGAGTCACGTGCCTTGGTCCAAAGGGGATCCCCATTCCTCATCATTCGGTGCAGTAGATGGGCCCTGGGATGGCCAGATGTGCAAATGTTCTAGGCCAAACTCCCAAAGGAAGGAGGAATCCAAGGGTGGAATGGTGGTAGACGTAGCCTCCTGTGTGGAGTGCTTGAGCCAAGCTCACTAGGCCGTCCACGTGCCTCCAGAGCTCCAGGACCCCCCAAGGCCTGTAGGCTGACAAAAGCCAGGCTAAAGGGATCCATCCCAAAGAAATGTTCATTAAGTCTCACTTCCTCAGGGAACCACAGCTGGCCTCTGGGAAGGGCCAAGTAGGCTTGGCCTGTCTGAGAGGATGCTAGGCACTCCCAGTCTACCCTACTTCAAAATGGCAGTGTCAGATTTAACTCATCTCTCTCACTCTCCCCACCCCGTCCATCTCGTCGGCACAGGCTCTCCCCTTGCCGGCCCTTCACGTCCATCCCGGCCCCCCATACCTCCAAAGTCCAGCTTCTTGTCACTTCTTGCCTGGAAAATTGCACTCGCCTCCTAACTGGCCCCCCAGCCTCCAATCTGCCCTCTGTAAAACTTCAGGGACTCCTCATGTATCCATCCTGGTATTCAAGGCCCTGGGTGCTCTGATACTAACCTGACATCTTAGACCACTGTCTCTCATGACTATCATGCAGTAACCAAACTGGACTGGTAGCTCATCCCCAGGCTCACTCTGCCTTCTCCCACCCCCAGGCGCCTAACCCCACCTCTGATACAGATTTCCTCCACACCTTCACTTACCAAAGATCTTCCCTCCCTCCTTCCAGACCTAGCTTAGGCATCACCTTCTCTCTGACCTCTCCCCCTCCACTGAGGATGAGAAGTTCACAGCCTACCACCTCTCCAGTGTCTGCTTCTCACATCCTGGAGGCTGTAGACTGTCTCCCAGAATCTCCGAGTTGGGAGGGCTAAAAGCCACAGAGCCAGAGAAAGAATCCCTGAGATGGGGTCCTCAGGCAGCCTTTGCTTGAAAAGCTTCTGGGAAAGGAGAGCCAGCACCCCCTCAGGCCTGTGCTGTCCTGCCTCTGGCCCCGTGTCCATATCTGGCGCTCTGCTCCTGGCTCTGGCCTTCAGGGCCAAACCGTACAAGTCTTTGTTCTCTCCTGCAAAACGGCATTTCCAGAACTCCTTTTGGCCTTGATATCCCCAGAGCAGAAGGTCTCGTGGGAGTTCGAAGGCTGGGGGGGGGGGCAGCCCATGTTTTTGAGGCTTGAGATGTCCTCGTCACTCAGCACTGGTGCCTCATATGTCCCAGCTGTTTGGTGGCACAAAAGGTGAGGTATTTTTGAGGGGGAAAGCAGTGGGTGTGATTATTATTGCCTTTCAGGGGGTCTTGCTAAGGTTCTAGACTCACCACCCTTCCTCTCCCTCTTTGGTCCTTTGCCTTCTGCCTTCAGACCCTGTCAGGCACCGTGCTGAGTGCTGAGGATACCAACAGGGTGTTTGGCTCTGCCCTCGGGGAGCTCCCAGTTGCTACTCTGCTAAAATGGCTCTCGCTCAGGTCCCCAGGGATGTCAGCAAATAGCAAAGAACCAAGCAGCCAGGGAAGTGTGAGGAGAGAGCTGGAGCCCAGCCAGCAAGGTGCTGTCTAACTAGGTGGAGTTGCCCAATCAGAAATGTGCAACAGAATTAAAGGCTCACCTGAGGCCCGCCCCATGTGCCAAACAGCTATGGAGGAGAAGCCCAGAGGAGCAAGGTCAGTCCCCAGCAGCATGTAAGGTTTGTGTCTGTGCTGATGGATGCCAAGGACAGCCTCTGTCTGCCCAAAGTACAAGCTGGCCTCCATCCGAGGGGAGGACGTGCTAGAAGTGGCTAGAGGGCTGTCTCTGGTCTCCAGGTGATGGAGGAGAAGAAAGTGGTTCTTATTGGAAGAAGGGCTTCTGGTGCAAGCCAGAAAGCAAATGAAGTGACCAGAGACAGGGCAGTCTGAGCCTGGGCCAGGAAATTGGAGGGCAGAAGAAGGATGCAACAGGTGAAGGAAAGGGGGGACCACTGGCCCTCTGGGCAAAGGACCCCCCACCAGGAACCCAGAAAGCCGGGACGATTTCCTGATGCTGTAAGGACTCCACCAACATTTTCCTCCCCACGTCTGTCTAAAAGGAAAGGAATCAGAGAGGAGAGTATTTAGGGGCCAATCAGCTGTGCTGTTGGGATTTGGGGGCCACAGTGACCAGGAATCCAATAGCCCCTGAGCCAGGAAGCTGGGAAATCTGATCTCCAGCCCTATGCTGAAAAGGGAGACAAAGAGAAAAGAGCAGCTCCATCTCTGTACGTCAAGCTCCATATCTAGAGAGCGGCGAGGACTGCGTAGGAGGAGGAATGGCAGAGAGGAGGCGATATCCATGAAGAGGGCCAGCATCCCAGCCTCAGATGTCTGTGTGCAAATGTTAAGTGAACCAGAGGTTAGCCTAGTACAAGAGGTCAGTCAGTAGGGCTGCCATTGAGGCTTGGGATGGGCCTTGCATCTGAAATACAGGAAAAGCTGGAGGCAGTTGGGGAGGGGTGGGAGGAGTGGCATTCTAGATGAAGAAGGCAAGGGAGGCTGGCGGAAGAGAATCCAGGAACCCAGGGCTGAAGGAAACGTGGTGGAGAACATTTGGATGAGGAGCCACAGAAGGAAAAATAGAAGGGGCAGAAGGAAGAATTAGACTTCACGTTCTGAAATCGTCCCTGCTGAGAGGTCATAGCAAAGGGGAGCTTCAGCCTTCCAGCCACCTGCTGGAGCTCCTGTAAAAGCAGAGAAGCCAGGAAACCAGGGGCTCACCTAGATGGTCGTTTAATCCTCATAAAGGTGAACTATGACAAGGAGAGCTGGAGCTACCAAAATAGAAATGACTCATGAGCAAGTGACCCAAATGCCAGCTTCAATTTTGACATTTGGAAGCAAAATCTAGTGACCAGGACAGAGAAAAGACTGGAGATCTCACCGCCCAACCACTGCTTGGAGGAAGTGGGGGTATCAGCCGAGGCTTAAAGGGGCTCATGGCAGCTGGGTTCAAGTATTTGAAGAATTGTGGAAGAAAAATGAGCCTAGTCCCAGAGGACAGAACTGAGGGCAGTGAGGGAAGTACATTGGAGAGAGAGAGATAGACAGACAGACAGACCGACAGAGACGGAGAGACAGAGACAGAGAGAGAGGGAGGGAGCAACACACACACACACACACACACACACACACACACACACACAGTAGATATCAAGAAAACCAGTCAATGGGAGTTGTCCAAAAATAAACTGGGTGCTCCAAGGAGGTCAATGGAGGACCTTCAAACACAGTGAGGGTGGTCACTTGTGGGAAAGGGAAGTCCCAGATGGCCTTCTTGATTGCACATAGGGTGACCTTGGTCTAGTTGAGGCTGCCTTCTGACTGTGGTTTGTAATTCTATGAAGTGTGGCCTCTGTCCCTGAGCCTCATTCCAGTGAGACCATTTCTCTCACTTTCCTCTCCTTTTCTTCTCTGCTCCGGAGCCTGCTGACCACCCTCTCTTCCTTGATGCCTGCCTCCTTGGCTTCCACGAGCCTCCATTTGTTGGATTCTCCCTCAGTCCCTCTAGCCTGGCCTCTCCATGGGCTCCATCAGCTGGCTTATGTGCTGAGTAAGCAATTTCCCGGCCTGCCTCCTGGCTCCAGGGCAGGCTCTCTCTCTCCCCCAAGCCCCTGACCCACGTTTCCTGAGGCTGCCCATGGAGCAGCATCACCCATGCACCCAGGCTTATTTGATTGGGTTACTCTTGCTTCTACCTCGTTGCCATCTTGCATCTTCGAGTGCCTCAGCCTTTCTCCCTTAGCCTCTTTCCCTGAGCTGTTCCTATAGCCTCTTGACTAGCTTCTGAGCCTTCAGTTGCTTCCCCCTCCAGCCCACTGCCAGGAAGTGGAATGGCTCGGTCACTCCTCTGCACACAAGTCATCAAGGCCTGCCACTTGCGACCCTCTACAATCTGACTCCAACAACTTTTACCAGGCCCAGCTTGCCCTGGTCCCCTTCCCATGCTGTGCTCTACCTTGCAGCCAAATAGAATCTCGTTCTCCTTGATGTCCCTGAAATGTCTGCTTTGTTTTCCAGTGTGGGGCCTCTACAGCTACCATTTCTCAGGCCTGCAGTGTCCTCCCATGCATGAGAGCACCTTCTGGTGATATCCTTCAAGGCCCAGCTCAAATGCTGCCTCCTCTGGGAGGCCTTCTCTGCTCAGCCCCATCAAAATGGGATCTCTCCTTCCACTGATCTTGTGGCACTTGGCATGCCTCTCCTGGGCCTCGATTCATGCTAGTTGTCTGCATCCACGTGTTCTCCTCTACCAGACTGGAAGCCCCATGAGGGCAGGACCCGTTCAATAACAAACACCCACAACCCCAATCACCATAACTTTGCCAACCTGACTCAAAATATCAGCCCTTGCCCCATGTTGCAGAGAACCTTTGTCTCTCCCCCAGACCCCGCCGTGTATTGAACACTTAATAAATACGTAGGAAACTGCATTTCAGTGGGTCTTTTTATTTGCCATCCCCATGCAAGAGGCCCTGAGTTCCCTGTCAGCCCCTGCCTAGCCTGGCCCCAGGCCAGACCAAGGCTGCAGGCTCAGAGGTCTGGGCATGAAGAAGAGAAAACAGTGGGAGGTCCTGAGCTGCCGTGGCCTGCCCCTGCCTGCCCGGACCTGAGTCTCAGTGCCCCGCAGCTCTGCCCACAGCTGCCCTCCATGCACGTCCTCTCCCATTTCTGAAACGGGGAGCTGGCTGCTGGGCAGCTTTCAGATGATCTCCAGCTCCTGGGTCTCTGAGATCCCGTACTGGGTCTTGTGTTCATCAAACAGCTTCCGCAGGGCCTTGATGTACAGAGCGTGGTATTTGTTCACTGTCTCCTGGCTCGGGTTCTCAATCTTGGGGATCGGCAGGGGCTCCCCAACTGCCAGGGCAGAAAAGGAAAGTGGAGAGGCATCAGAACCGCTCCCTCCCTAGAAGCAACCAGAGCCAGCAAGGCCTGCACCTAGGCTTCTCCTCTCTCCCCTTCCCTAGCCTGGCCAGTGGCCCCAGGAAGCCCCTCATGCTCCTGACTCAGCTATGAGGCATCAGAGACAGCTGAGGGCCAGGCCAGCATTTCCAATTGTCTCTTTAGCTTTCAGACAAGCTGGGGACAGGATTAGGTAGAGAAAAGGGAGGAAAGAGGGTCCCAAGTGGAGCCACGGAGCTGGGCCCGGAAGCACCTCAGGACAGACCTTGGACATTATCTAGTCTAACCCCTTGTTTGGCCAATGAGGAGACTGAAACCAAACCAAACCCTGTGCTGCCTCTCAGTATGTCTCGGGACCCTTTGGATTCTTCACCTCCCTCCCTCCCCTCCCCCCGCCGGCCACCACCAACTTTGGCAGCACTGAGGCCCCCAAGCACTCTGATTTCAGGGATCCATCATCTCGCCACACTGAATGCTACTTCATGTGCCCAGATGGCACCCTCTCCCTGCCTCAAGAGACGACCAGTCCCCCTAGGATTAGCCTGGCGAGGAGCTAGCCAGGGACTGCTGCCTGCTGGTCCATCACTAGGCCCATCCCTAAGGCCTGCCTGCTCGCTATGGGGCTTCCTCTGCTTCGGTGACTGACTCAGGGTTGGAGAACCCACCGATGGTGGTGACGGGCCGACGGTAAGGCAGGAGACCCCAGGAGTTCTCGGTGAAGCCACGGCCATAGAAGGCACAGGGGTAGACGTGCACCAACCTCTGGAACCCCACCTGGAAGTGGCGGACCCAGCCTCCCCGAGGGAAGATGTACTGATCGTAGAGTTCATTTTCTCCAAAGGAATACGAGGGGACCAAGGCCACCCTGTGGAGATTGGGAGACAACGAGGGGCAAGAAGCAGGCCTCTGCAGCCCCAGTCTGGCCTTCCCTTCCCTCTTAGGCCTAAGGCTAAGTCCCAGGGGGCTGCTTATGCAAAGGTTGCCATGGAGACAAGGAAAGGGGAGCTGACTTCCATGGTTCTCATCTCCTGGGGTTTCTCCCTCCCTCCCTTCTCCACATCTTGCTCCATGGATAAGGGGTGGGAGCTGGAGTCCAGTGGGCAAGGCTGCTCATTGCTACCCCATCGCTCATCCCGTGCCTCCTGCTGAAACCAGGCATCAATGAATTAGCCTCATCCCCTGAGCTCCCAGAGCCCTTCCTTAATCCTCTAAGGGCTGCCAAAAGGGAGAAAGGACCCTCAGGGCCCACCTTCCCCACCCCAGCTTGGGTCATGGGCCACCTACCCGTGCTGGAGGGCCATGCGTACAAAGCCCACACGTCTCTTCAGGACAAGCTTGGAGAAGCCCGGCCTGCCATAACGGCATTCGGCCAGGCCACCCACCACCACCACAACAGCATTGCCTCGACCTTCGCCAGTCAGCAGGTAATCCATGGAGGCTTTGCTCACAGAGCACGCTCCTAGAGGGTAGAGAAGCTCAGGAGGGCCTTCGTACCTGCACACAGTTGCCCCACAGGGCAGAGCAGGGCTGGCCCAGTCAGGCCAGGGAAGTCCAGCTGAGGCCTGAGTCCAGAGGTGTCACGAGGCAGGGCCTGGACTAAGACTCTACACCCCACATTGCCTTAGTCTAAGAGTAAGGTTGGGACCAACCGGAGTAGAGAAGTACAATGGGAAGGTGATTTTCCCAACGTGAGTGCCCTGCTCTTGGGTAGACAGGAGAGTCTTGCAGGCGCTAATTACAGAACTCTCATTGTTTCCCCACCAAAGCATCAGGAAGACCAGTGGCCTAGCCTAAAAGGGTGTCTATCTGAGTAAAGAGACCGGATGGACTTCTGCTCTCTGAGGATCTTGGGGTGGCAGGGATCTCCTTGGGGAGTCATTTAGCTCAGCCCCACGCCTCCAAGCCCAAATGCCCTGATCACACCAGGTCAGGAGCTTAGAAAGAGCAGAAGGTCCATTGCCTAAGGCCCTCCTTTCCCCAGGCCCTGTCAATGAATGGTCTGTCATTTCTCTGGCCGCCCTACCATTTGGTCCACAATGTCTGGCTGTCCGGAGAGCCCTTTCCATGGTGCAATCCCAGAAGTGAGCACAACAGAGAGCTCCCACTTCCACCCTGGATTGTGGAAGATGAAACATCTGCTCCGAGGGCTCATTAGGCAGCCCAGCCCAGCCCAACCTTTTTGACAGTGGGATGATGCTTGACTACAGGCCCCCTGGAACCCCAGCCTGACAGGGCTCTTTCCTAGCTTCTGCACCTCTCACCCTGGGGGCTAAATCTGGGGAGCTCTGTCCCCACTTCCCAGAATCCAACCAGCTCAAATACAGTAGATCCCATTGAGAAAGGAGATAGCAGTGGGAGGATGAGGCTGACCCTGTACATGTCATAGAACCCCAGAATCAAAGCTAGGAGGGCCCCTGGAGACAGTCTACACCAGCAGTAGCAAAGGTTTTCAAGTTCATGTGCCCAAACTACACCTTCAAACTGCCTGCGAGAGCCCCTCCCTCATCACCCCAGACAGTGGAGGGAAGCAGTGCTCCCTTTGGGTGGCTGGACAGAGGGGCCGGGCATGCAAAAAGTGTCCTGTGGTGCTGGGAAGAGGGGGAACAGAACAGCTCCCCCCCACCAGTACCAGCTGGACACACGTGCCAATACTTCACCAACACTGGTCTACACCATCACATGTTCAACAAATGAAGACCTCCAGGGAGAGGGAACCCACCTTATCTCCAGTTGGGCCCAATGGACTTTCCATTAGCCTCCAACTTATCAAAGGAATTTTTCCTGCCCTCAAGCCTCAGTGTGCCTCCCTGCCCCTTTCCCCCATTGCTTCTCCAGGTTCTGCCCTCTGGGGCCTAATGGAACAAGCCAACAGAGCTAACTCGCCAAAGTCTTCTCTCCTCCAATCTCTCCTGGTTGCCCTTCCTTCTGCATAGCAGATCCAGCCTGTCGATGTCCTCTCTCAAGTGTGCTGGATCCTCAATGGAACGCCACTTGGCCAGAACCAGCACCACTCCTGTCCCAAGGCAGCCACCCCTCAGAATTCCCAGGGTTCTTCCACAGAATCTACATTTGAGAGTGCAGCGCAGGGCAGGACTTTGGTCCCTCTGAAACTATCCCTAACTGGATTGCTGAAGCCCAGTGTTGGGGTTGCTGCCGTCCAGCTTTCTCTTCTAGGCTCATGGCATCTGCAAATGTGCTCAGGATCCCATCTGTGCTTTCAGCTCTGCCTAATACAAATGTGAGCAGAACCATTCTAACCATCGTAACTCTCAAGGATGGAGCTTTAACGTTGACAGAGCTGTACATGTGCTTATCTCGTGTGCTTGACCCTCTTTTGGCCAGAAGAAGGCTGAAGAAAGATCCCTGAGGCACTCCACCAAAGACATCCCTGTTTCTTGGCCTCTTTGGGTCCACATGTGTACTCAGATAGATCTATTAAGTTCCCAGGTGGGGTAATGAATGCGAGTCCCCAGATAGGATTTCTTTTTTTTGGGGGGGGGGAGGAGACTCCCTGTAGGGGTTTAAGCAACAAGAGCCTAAAAGAGACGTAAATATCTGCCACCCCCACTCCCCATAACCAATCACCAGATTTTCAGACCCCAAAATGGAAAACCCAGGTGAAGGCTTGGTCACTGAGCAACTCACCACTGGACATCACATACTCCCTAAGGATGGGCACCCAAAAGAAAGCTCCCAATGTGAGTGTGTACGGGGTGATGCCGGGAAAGACCTTGGAGAAGTCGGAGGCCTCAGTGGCAAAGTGGCAAAAACTGCTGTGGGCCAGGATCCCGTGGGGGTGAGAAGCGATGATGTAATTGTGCTTGGGGGATAATTCATGAGTCTTCACCAGCTGGGGGTGGAGGGAGATGGAGTCAGGAAGGAAGGCAGACCAACAGCTGGCCAAGGGGCAGGGTGGAGTGGGGTCCGGTTAGAGGGACCTACTCACCTTGAGTGGAAAATAGTCTCGGTATTCCTTCCATAGGCGCCAACTCCTTATCCATTGTGACCGTCGACCACCTGGTGATACAGCTCCCTCAGGCCCCAGGAAGTTGGGGAGGATGGGGCCAAAGTTGAGGGGACCCAGGCAGGGTTTCCTATTCCATATGCTGATTCCAAGCCATGCTGGTGGCCAGCTCTGATGCCAGAAGGGGGGCTACCTCACAACTTCCCCTGCTCCCAATCCTCTATCCCACTTTCCTCACAACCACCCTGTCAGTATGACTAGCCCCACTTTACAGATGAGCAAATGGAGGCTGAGAGCCATGAGTCTTCTGCAACCCTGGGCAACTTGAACCCAGGCCTTAGGACTGTTTCCCACAGCTTCACACACTATTCTTACCTCTTACCCAAAGAAAGGAAAACTCCTGGCAGGCCTGGATGAGAATGAGGCCCAGCTGGGACCAAGCACCCCTTCTTGCCCAGGTTTATTTTTTGATCCATGCTCAGGCCTCCCCTGAACCTCCCCATCTCCCCAACAACCCCTACAGCCCCTACCTCGCTGCGGGGTCTTCCAGTCAAAAATCATCCAAATAATTGTGAGCACAGTCAGCGGCCAGTACGATGTGAACACCACCACGTAGAGGTGAAAAAAGGTCACAGATAAAACTGAGAGAACCACAGCAAAGCATTAAAGGGTTAATCAGCTCGGCACCCCCAGGCGAATCCCCCAACACCCCAGACACACGTTCTCTCTCTTCCCTGCACTGGCTGCCATCCCCTGCCAGCCTCACTTTGAGCACACACACTCATTAAGCATTCCTGCACACCTAGGCCTTCTGATCCAGAATCACAGGGCAGGGACCTTCAAATATGCAGTGTCCCAGCTGAGGGGGCAGAGAACACAGCATGGGAGCCGGGAAAGGACCTGAGAACAGAGAATGTGCTCCTGGAACATGAGGCCTGAATGAGTGAGGAGGCGCAATTCTACATTCAGATCCCATTTGTCTGCCTCCAGAGCAGTTTCCCTCCCTCCAGCAGCCACTACCCGGATGCCCACTCCGAGCACACACTAACGGACCAAGACACTGGGACCCAGCACCTCCCGATTCCTTTGGGGCTGAGGGTAAGGCCAGGATCACAGTGTTCTGCTCTCAGGCCCTCTCGCGTCCCAGCACCAATTCCCGGGATCATGACTAAGTGACCGGCCACCCTGCCGGCACCACGTGAAGGAAGTGAGGCCCTTTGTTACCTCCCTTCTGGGGCCTGATGAGCACTGATGTGGGAAACGGTGATAGGAGGAAGGGCTAAGTCCAGGCCAACTGTCAGGGATGCCCAGGGACCGAGAACTTTCCTGGAAAGTCCCTGACGTCCCCCTAGTCCCAAGGGGAGACTCATCAAGGCGCAGAAACATCTGGATTGGCAGGTTCCAACAGCAAATGATTCCGACAGTCCAGTGGTGCGTGGGAGTCCCTGCTTTCCTTTTCTCGAAGCTACTCTTTGGCCCTCTGCCTTCTTCTGATCCCTCAACCATCGACTCGGTGCATTCAAACGGCAGTTAGGAAGTGTCCACTGGCCGTAAAGCTCTGTGCCAGGAGCTGGACATGGCAAGAAGAAACCCAAAGCAGGCTCAGCCCTCCCAGAGCAAGCTTTTGGCTGAAGACACTCAAGAGGGCTAACGGCTAGGAGATCAGGAAAGGCTCCCAGCCTCAAGATCCTCAGAAGCAGAAGTGAGGGGGACAGAACAAGATCTTCAGGTGCTGCAAAAAGAAGCTCGAGGAACAGCAGGAAGGCACCAGCTGCCTGTGGGCAGGTTAGGTAGTGACATAGAAGAAGAGCCCAAAGGTAGGCTGCAGCCAGATGAGGAGAAGTGCAGTCTTCTGTCCTAGAGGCAACAGGGAGCCACTGAGACTTGCTGGGGGGAGCGACACAGCTAGGCCTGTGCTTCAAGACTGCAGAGGGGAAAAGATGGTGGACAAGAAGCCTCTCATTTCCTCCCAGGTCACCACACCTCCTTCCAGCCTCCACAAATCCCTACCATGAACAAGTCCCACAAGGTACTTTCCTGTAGTTACGTGAAAAATGCTCTAGATCTTGTATGATTAAAGGAACACAAATGAAAACAGCTCTGCAGTATCCCCTCACAGCCTTGGCACTGGCTGAGGGAACACAAAAGGAAAATGCCAAATGCTCGAGGAGTGCGGGAGGAAACAGGACCAAATTCACAGAACCATTGTGGAGGACAACTTGGAACTCGGTCCATACTCGAGCCCACACACTGGGCCAGCAACAGTACTCCCCTAGACCCCAAAGAGACCTAAGAAGGGTGTACAAAAAGCTTCAGAGCAGCTCTGTATGGTGCCAAAGAACTGGAAAGTGAGAGGATGCCAATAAACTGGGGGACAGTTTAGCAAGTTCTGCTCTGTGAGCATAATGGAATACTATCATGCTGTAAAAAGGCAATGGGCCATGCAGCTGGTAGCTCAGTGGATGGAGAGCCAGGCCTAGAGAAGGGAGATCCTGGGTTCCAATCTGGCCTCAGACACTTCCCAGCTGGGTGACCCTGGGCAGGTCCCTTCACCCCCATTGGCTAACCCTAGTTTCTAGGCCCCTGCCTTGGAACCAATACACAGCAGTGACTCTAAGGTAGAAGGTGAGGGGCTTAATTTGTTTTAGAAAAGTCGATGGGTTCAGAAATACCTGCTAAGGCTTGTATGAACTGATGCAAAGTGAAGCGAGTGGGACCAGGAGATCAAGTCATACAATACCAAAAAAACTGTCAAGATACCAACTGTGAAAGGCTTAGGAATCGACCAGCACAACAACCCACCACAGTTGCAAAGGGCTCACGATGAAAAATGCTGGAGGGCTGCAGGACGCACACAGAGTGCAGAACATGGAGAAAGTGGGAGCTGGTTTCACATAACTTCACATGTGTAATGGGGGGAGGGAGAGAAATTGGAACTAAAAAGAAAATAGCATAGAAGGAAAAACAAACTGCAAGTTAGCCTACTTTATCTACCCTTCCGAATCCTTTGGGCCCTTATCCTTCTATGGTTCATTCCCTGCCAATCAGTCGCATTTCACAAGCTTCAGCCCAGGGTCACTGCCCCTCAAGCCCATGACCTGTCCCCATTTCAGAGTTGCTGGGCCTGACAGAGGAAGTCACGAAAACATTTTGACCGGGCACACTACAAATTCCTATTACCTACATTCAATGGAGCCCCCATTCCTGCATAGCAATCCATAAAAAGCTACCACCCCCACCACTATTCTAAACTTCTCTCCTGAACTCCCAACACCAGCCCAGCCAACCCTTTTCTCCTTTCTCAGATGGCCTCACCTCTTGTTTTACTGAGAAATAGAGGCCCTCAGAGCTGAGCTCCTTCCCCTCCCTTCACACCTTCCAAGTCCTTCCATGCTTTTAGTCATCTCCCCCTTTGTTCCAGTTTCAAAGGAGACCTGAACCCTTCTTTTCATCAGAGCTAAGCTATCTCCTTGGCAACCTGGTCCTGTCCCCTCTCGTTTCCTCTGAAAGCTCTCTTCCCTCTTTCTTTCTCTCTTATCTCTACTCTTTCTTCTCCCCCCATTCCTGGAAAAAACCATTCCCTTGGCCCTGCCAAACCTTCAGGCTCTTCTTCCTTTCCCTAATTCAACAGCTCCACCTCCTCAGCAGCACCCACTTACTCTTCAGTCCCTTACAATCCAGCTTCTAAACTTTCATCGAATCTGAGCTCTCTAAACTTTTTTTGGTCAGTAATTAAGCAGTGTTGGGGTGGTTTTTTTGAAATTTTTATTTAATTAGTCAGTTTAGAACATTTTTTCCTTGATTACAAGAATCACATTCTTTCCCTTCCCTCCCCCCACCCTTTCCCATGTCCAACACACAATTCCTCTGGGTATCACATGTATCCTTGATCAAAACCTATTTCCATGTTGTTGCTGTTTGCACTAGAGTGATCATTTAGAGTCTCCATCCCCAGCCATATCCCCTCCACCCATGTAATCAGGCAGTTGTTTTTCTTCTGTTTCTACTTCCACAGTTTTTCCTCTGAATGTGGATCGTGTTTTTTTCTCGTAGATCCCTCCAAGTTGATCAGGATCACTGCATTGCCACTAATGGAGAAGTCCACTAAATTCGATTGTACCACAGTGTATCAGTCTCTGTGTACAATGTTCTCCTGGCTCTGCTCCTCTCACCCTGCATCACTTCCTGGAGGTCTTTCCAGTTCACCTGGAATCCCTCCAGTTTATTATTCCTTTGAGCACAAGAGTATTCCATCACCACCAGATACCACAATGTGTTCAGCCATTCCCCAGTTGAAGGGCATCCCCCCATTTTCCAATTTTTTTGCCACCACAAAGAGCACAGCTATGAATATTCTTGTACAAGTCTTTTTCCTTATTATCTCTTTGGGGTATAAACCCAGCAGTGCTATGGCTGGATCAAAGGGCAGACAGTCTTTTAAAGCATAGTTCCAATTTGCCCTTCACAATGGTTGGATCAACTCACAACTCCAGCAGCAATGCACTAATGTCCCAACTTTGCCACATCCCCTCCAACATTCTTTGCTTTCCTTTGCTGTCATGTTAGCCAATCTGCTAGGTGTGAGGTGATACCTCAGAGTTGTTTTGATTTGCATTTCTCTGATTATAAGAAATTTAGAACATTTTTTCATGTGCTTATGAATAGTTTTGATTTCTTTATCTGCCTATTCATGCCCCTTGACCATTTATCAATTGGGGAATGGCTTGATTTTTTGTACAATTGATTTAGCTCTTTATAAATTTGAGTAATTAGACCTTTGTCAGAGGTTTTTGTTATGAAGATTTTTTCCCAGTTTGTTGTTCCTCTTCTAATTTTGGTTGCATTGGTTTTGTTTGTACAAAAACTTTTTAATTTAAAGTAATCAAAATTATTTATTTTACATTTTGTAATTTTTTTCTAACTCTTGCCTGGTCTTAAAGTCTCTCCTTTCCCAAAGACATGTCAAGTATACTATTCTGTGTTCACCTAATTTACTTATAGTTTCCCTCTTTATATTCAAGTCATTGACCCATTCTGAGTTTATCTTGCAATAGGGTATGAGGTGTTGATCTAAACCTCATCTCTCCCATACTGTTTTCCAATTTTCCCAGCAATTTTTGTCAAATAGTGGATTTTTGTCCCAAAAGCTGGGCTCTTTGGGTTTGTCATAGACTGTCTTGCTGAGGTCACTTACCCCAAGTCTATTCCACTGATCCTCCCTTCTGTCCCTTAGCCAGTACCATATAATTTTGATGCTTTATAGTACAGTGTAAGATCTGGTACTGCCAGGCCACCTTCCTTCGCATTTTGTTTCATTATTTCCCTGGATATTCTTGATCTTTTGTTCTTCCAAATGAACTTTGTTGTGGTTTTTTTTCTAATTCAGTAAAAAGTTTTTTGGTAGTTTGATGGGTATGGCACTAAATAGATAAGTTTGGGTAGGATTGTCATTTTTATTATGTGAGCTCATCCTTCTCAGGAGCAATCAATGTTCTTCCAATTATTTAGATCTAGTTTTAATAGTGTGGAGAATGTTTTGTAGTTGTGTTCATATAGTTACTGTGTTTATCTTGGCAGATAGATTCCTAAGTATTTTATATTGTCTAGTGTGATTTTAAATGGAATTTCTCCTTCTAATTCTTGCTGTAGAGATGTATTGGAAATATATAGAAATGCTAATGATTTATTTGGGTTTATTTTGTATCCTGCAACTTCGCTTAAGTTATTTCCACTTGGTTTTTAGTTGATTCTCTAGGATTCTTTAGGTAGACCATCACATCATCTGCAAAGAGTGATAGCTTGGTCTCCTCATTGCCTATTTTAATACCTTCAATTTCATTTTCTTCTCTAATTGCTACTGCTAGTGTTTCTAGTACAATGTCAAATAATATAGGTGATAACGGGCATCATTGTTTCACTCCGGATCTTATTGGGAATGCATCTAGTTTATCCCCATTGCAGATGATGTTTGATGATGGTTTTAGATATATACTGTTTGTTATTTGTAGGAAAGGCCCTTCTATTCCTATGCTTTCTAGTGTTTTCAATAGGAATTAGTATTGTATTTATTTTGTCAAAGGCTTTTTCTGCATCTATTGAGATAATCATGTGATTTTTGTTGGTTTGCTTGTTGATATAGTCAATTCTGTGGATGGTTTTCCTAATATTGAACCATCCTTGCATTCCTGGTATAAATACTACCTGGTCATAATGAATAACCCTAATGATCACTTGCTGGAATCTTTTTGCTAGTGTTCTATTTAAGATTTTTGCATCTATGTTCATTAAAGTGATTGGCCTGTAGTTTTCTTTCTCTGTTTTTGACCTGCCTTGCTTTGGAATCAGTACCATATTTGTGTCATAAAAGGAAATTGGTAGAACTCCCTCTTTGCTTATTATGTCAAATAGTTTGTATAGTATTGGGATTAGCTGTTCTTTGAATGTTTGACAGAATTCACTTGTGAATCCATCAGGCCCTGGGGATTTTTTTCTTAGGGAGTTCTTTAATAGCTTGTTCAATTTCTTTTTATGATATGGGATTATTTAAGAATTCTATTTCTTCTTCTGTTAGTCTAAGCAATTTATAGTTTTGCAAATATTCATCCATATCAGCTAGATTGCCATATTTATTTCCATATAATTAAGCATAAGAGTTTTTAATGATTGCCTTAATTTCTTCCTTTTCATCTTTGATACTGTTAATTTGGTTTTCTTCTTTCCTTTTTTAAATTAGAGTAACCAGTACTTTGTCTATTTTGTTTGTTTTTTCAAAGTACCAGCTCCTAGTCTTATTTATTAAATCAATAGTTCTTTGACTTTCATTTTTATTAATTTCTCCTTTAGTTTTTAGGATGTCTAATTTAGTTTTCATCTGAGGATTTTTAATTAGTTCACTTTCTAGTTTTTTAATCTGCATTCCCAATTCATTGACCTCTGCCCTCCCTAATTTGTTAATATATGAACTCAAGGTTATAAATTTCCCCCCCAAGTACTGCTTTGGCTGCATCCCATAGATTTTGAAAGGATGTCTCATCATTGTCATTTTCTTCAATGAAATTATTCATTGTTTCTATGATTTGTTCTTTAACCAATTTTGGAGAATCGTATTATTTAATTTCCAATTAATTTTTGATTTGCCTCTCCATGTACTCTTACCAATTATTATTTTTATTGCATTATGATCTGAAAAGGTTGCATTTATTATTTCTGCTCTTTTGCACTTGTTTTCAGTGCTTTCATGCCCTAGTACATGGTCAATTTTTGTGAATGTACCATGTGCTGCTGAAAAGGTGTATTCCTTTTTGTCCCGATTTATTTTTCTCCACCTATCTACTAACTCTAATTTTTCTAAGATTTCATTCACTTCTCTTTCCTCTTTCTTATTCATTTTTTGATTCGATTTATCTAGATCTGATAGAAGAAGGTTCAGGTCTCCCACTAGTATAGTTTTTCTATCTATTTCATCCTTGAGTTCCACTAGTTTCTCCTTTAGAAATATGGATGTTATGCCATTTGGTGTATACATGTTGAGTACTGATATTTCTTCTTCATTGTCTATACTGCCTTTTATCATGATGTAATTGCCTTCCCTGTCTCTTTTAAGTAGTCCTATTTTTACTTTGGCTTTTTCAGATATCATGATTGCAACTCCTGCCTTCTTTTCTCAGTTGATGCCCAATAAATTCTGCTCCACCAGCTTACCTTTTCCCTATGTGTATCTACCTTCCTCATTTGTGCTTCTTGTAGACAAAAATGGTAGATTTTGGCTTTTAATCCACTCTGCTATTTGCTTCTTTTTTATGGGTGAGTTCATTCCATTCACCTTCAGAGTTATGATTACCAGCTGTGTATTTTCCAACATTTTGATTTCCACTCCTAGCCCTGCCCTTTCTTTTTTCACTATTTACTTCTATACCAGTGTTTTGTTTTTAATTGGTCCTCCTAATTCCCACCCTTATTTTACTTCCCTTCCTACCCCCATCCCCTCTTATTCCCCTTTTATTTTCTTTATGGACTTTTTAAACTACCCCCCCACCCTCTCCCTCCCTTGTATTGTTTCCCTCCCCACCAGTCTGTTACCTTTCTACTTCTCTATAGGGTGCAAATCTCTGCCCCAATGGATTTGATTATTCTTCCCTCTTTGAGTCAATTTCAATGCACATAAGCATTAAGTATTTCCTATCTCCAACCTCTTTACCCTTCCAGTGTATTGGTGTTCTCCCCCACTCCTGCCATGTGCTTCAAGACATATAAATTTACCCCATTTTGTTTCTTTTCTCATTTCTCTTAGTATTATCCTCTTTTTTACCTCTAGCTTAACACACACACACACACACACACACACACACACACACACACACACACACACACTGTAGCATTCCAAGCATATTCACATCTATGAAATATAAATCATTGTATGGTTACGGTGTCTCCAAGCATAAGGTTATACCAATGAGGCTTGTGAATGTAACCTTGAACTGGCCATACGGCCCTTGGCTAGGACAAACTCATTAACATGTGCTGAGTATTCTCTTGAGAAAGCCTGGGTTGTAATCTACACCCCCAAAGGTGTTCCCTCTACCTTACCACCCAATCATGATTGTTTACGCTCTCTGATGTAATCGCCACTAATTGGAAACTACTCCCCACCTACTCAGCAATAAAAGCAGAAGGTGGAGCCCATAAAGCTCTCTTGGAATTTTCTCTTCCCTCTCTCGGACTTCCTCTCTGCTCTGCTCAGCTCCTTAATCCTATCTCCCTCTTTCTCTCTCCTTTCTGAATCTCTTCCTCCAAGAGGCCCCAGCCCCTCTCGGCTTACATTCTTTACCTTAATCTCCTCTACCTCGTATTCCACTGATCCTCATATTTTCCTTCCGAGGAGATACCATAGGGGTTTGCCTGCCCTATTCAAACACTGACTTGTCCGTGTCTGTCATTCTTCACCCTGGTTCTCGGTTCTCTATCTCTCCTCGGGTCCCATCACAAAGGTGAGCCCCTTCCCTTGTGGGACCCTGCTGGTCAGGGAAATCCTTAAGGAACACACACACACACACACACACACACACACACACACACATATTTATTTATGTCTTGGCATTTCATCCTATACAGTTTGGCGCTGTTCCCTCTAAGTATAATTCTTCTAGCTACCCAGGTGATAATAATTTTTAAGAGTTACCAATATCCTCTTTTCTTATAGGAATACATATCATTTTAACTTATTGGGTGCCTTAAAAAAGTTTCTTTTCCCCTTTCTTAATTACCTTTTGGTGATTCTCTTGAGTTCTTTGTTTGGGCATCAAATTTTCTGTTCAGGTTCAGTCTTTTCTTTATGAATGCTTGGGATTCTTTTATTTTATTAAACGACCATACTTTCCCTTGTAAGAATATAGTCAGATCAAAACAACTCTGAGGTATCACCTCACACCTAGCAGATTGGCTAACATGACAGCAACGGAAAGTGATGAATGCTGGAGGGGATGTGGCAAAGTGGGGACACTAATTCATTGCTGGTGGGGTTGTGAATGGATCCAACCATTCTGGAGGGCAATTTGGAACTATGCCCAAAGGGCGATAAAAGACTGTCTGCCCTTTGATCCAGCCATAGCACTGCTGGGTTTGTACCCCAAAGAGATAATAAGGAAAAAGACTTGTACAAGAATATTCATAGCTGCTCTCTTTGTGGTGGCCAAAAATTGGGAAATGAGGGGCTGCCCTTCAATTGGGGAATGGCTGAACAAACTGTGGTATATGTTGGTGATGGAATACTATTGTGCTAAAAGGAATAATAAAGTGGAGGAATTCCATGGAGACTGGAACAACCTCCAGGAAGTGATGCAGAGTGAAAGGAGCAGAGCCAGGAGAACATTGTACACAGAGACTGATACACTGTGGTACAATCGAATGTAATGGACTTCTCCATTAGTGGCAATGCAGTGACCCTGAACAACATGGAGGAACCTATGAGGAAAAACTATCCACATCCAGAGGAAACACAGTGGGAATAAAAGCACCGAAGAAAAACAACTGCTTGAATACATGGGTTAAAGGAATATGGTTGGGGATGTAGACTCTAAATGAACATCCTAGTGTAAACAACAACATGGAAATAGGTTCTGATCAAAGACACAAGTAATACCCAATAAAATTGCGCATTGGTTGCAGGCAGAGTGGGTGGAGGGGAGGGAGGGAAATAATGTGATTATTGTAACCAAGGAATAATGTTCTAAATTGACTAAATAAATTAATTCAAATGGAAAAAAGAACATAGTCAGTTTTGCTGGGTAATTGATTCTTGGTTGTAGAACTAGTTCCCTTGCTTTCTGGAATATCATACTCCATGCCTTTTGGTCCTTCAGTATAGAAGCAGCCATATCCTGTACTATCCTCACTGTAGTTCCATGGTATCTGAATGACTTCTTAGCAGGTTGTAATATTTTTTCCTTGCTCTGGTAGTTCTTGAATTTGGCTATAACATTCCTGGTTGTTGTCAGTTGGGTATTAAGTACAGGAGGTGATCTGTGATTTCTTTCAATCTCCACTTTTCTCTCTTGCTCTAGAATGTCAGGGCAGTTTTCTTGGATTATTTCCTGTAGAATGATGTCCAGGATTTTTCTTTTGTCATGATTTTCTTGTAGACCAATGATTCTTAAGTTGTCTCTCCTGGACCTATTTTCTAAATCTTCCATTTTGTGGATGAGGTGTTTCATATTTTCCTCAATTTTTTCATTCTTTTGATTTTGTTTTATAGTTTCCTGCTCCCTTGTGAAGTCATTTGCTCTAGTTGTTTGATTCTAGTTTTTAAAGGCTGAATTTCATCCCTGGGTTTTTGGACATCCTTCTCCTTCTAGTCTGATTTTCTTTGGAGGTCATCTTTCCTTTTTTGCCTCATTTTCAAGCTGATTAGTTCTGGCTTCAAAGACACTATTTTCTATTTCCAGATGATTTATTTTGCTTTTTAAGTTCTTTTCCCAGTTGTCTTCAGCCTCTCTTAATTGTTTTCTGAATTGTATTTTGAGTTCTTCCAAAGCCTATGTCCAATTTGTTGGAGTTTCTGGGTTTTTGCTTGATGTTCCTTGATCCTCCTCTGTTTCATTTGCTCTTTGTTCATTGCCTGGATAGAAGCTGTCAATTGTAATTTCTTTTTTCTTTTTCTGTTGTTTACTCATATATTCCCCTTCTCCCCCTCACCACTCTGTAGTTGCCTGTAGTCATGCTCCTCTCATTTTGTGCTGGATCTGTGAGTTTGGGCTGTTCTGTCCTGAAGGGGCTTCTGCTCTGTTCTGCTGTTTGATCAGGTAGTCTGATCTTCCTTGGTTGACAGCAGAAGCTAAGAAGGAACTAGTCTTCCTGCCTTGTGATAAGGTTGTTGCCTGTAGTTTGTTGCAGTCTTTGCCCCTTGGAGCTCAGTCAGTGAGGCTGTCAGATCAGTCTGTGGAGGAGGGCTGTTGAAGCTTGAGCTTCTTTGCCCTCTGAAGGCTTCTTATCTGCCATTATTGATGAGATTGAGCCAGGGCAGAGTTGACTTGAAAAGCTGGCTGTGCCAAAGACGGGGGGGGGGGGGGCAAGATGGAGCATTTCAGCTGTGATTGGGCTGCCTGCTCTGTTTTTCTCCTCAAGCTGCCTCTATGTCACCTGTGTTCTAAGCCCGGAGCCTGGCACAGCTTTGCCAGCAAGGTTCTCCCTCTGGACTAGTGCCCTTGCCTGCCCCTCTCTAAACTTTTAAGAAACTGCTCTTGCCAAGGTTGCCAGAAATCTCCTAATGCTAAATATGTTGCCTTTTCTGTGCCTTTTGGACAGCTTGTAGCTCTGCTAACTGCCCTCTCTTCCTGGAGCTTCTTTCCTCCATTGACTTCTTTGACCCTGATCCCTCCTAGTTTTCTTAACCATCTACCTGCTTTTGAAGGATCCTAATCCATCTCCTGCCCAAGGGTGGGGGGGGCCTCAAAGGTTCTCTTCCCTTTCTTCTCTACTCTCTCACCTTTGGTAATCCAATTACTTTTGTGGGGAGGGAGGGGACAGGACTGGGGTTCATTATCACATCTATGCAGAAAACTGCCAAATCTGAAGTCCCATCCTGCCTTTCTGCATGTGTGCTGAGAAAATCATAGATCTAGCCAAAGAAGGAATCTTCTTCTGTGACTTCATCCTCTATTTCACTCTGGGTGATCTAGTCAATTCCCATGAATTGAATGTCTATATTTATGCTGAGGGTTCTCAGATCTCCAACCTAGGCCAGTCTCTTTGCTGCCCTCCAGTCTTGTATTTCCCACAACCTCTTGCATATCTCAAATTGGATGGCCACTAGCCATCTGACATGCAATATGCCCAATGTGGAACTCACGCTTCCTCCTAACTCCTTTTTTCCTCTTCCCTTCTGTGCTACTACAGAGGGCACCATCTTCCTCCCAGCCTCGGGCTTACAACCTAGGACTTATCCTGGATTCCAACTGTCTCTTACCCCCATGCCATATTCAATATGGCACCAAGGCCTGTCAATTTCACCTCTATATCAGTTCTCCTGGTACAGGCACTTATCTCCTTATTCTTAGACTATGGCAAGAGCTTCTGCCCTTCAAAACCTGGCCTTTTCTTGCCTTTCCAAGCTTCGTACACATACTGCTAGCCTCCGGGATGTTCCATGAACAAGACACCCCATCTCTTAGCTCTCTGTTTGTCCTGTCTCTAGTTTGCTTTACACGTTGTCTCTGCCATTTGGTCAAAAGTTCCCTAAGGGCAGGGACTGTCTTTTGCCTCTTTGTATATCCCCAGAGAAGGCACTAAAGAAATCTTTATTGATTTGAATGGAATGAAGTCATTCTGGGACTTCCCAGTACCATAATAAATCCACAATGAAGTATCCATGCCCCTTGGTTCCAGGGACCAGAGCCTTGGGTAAAACCAAGAAGCAGCCAAGTATGGTAGTAAGAGCCCTGAACTGGGAGGTTAAAGTCCTGCCCTTAATAAGACTTCTTTCAATCATGACCTTGGGTAAATCTCTCCCTTCTTAGGGGTTCCCTCTCCTCCTCTGATAGAACAAGGGGCTTGGATTAGAGGGCCTTTTGAGGTTCTGCCAGCTCAAAATGCATTGGCATGATCCAGGGCCAGCCCAGAGCAGTAAAACATGGGACTGGGGATTGTCATTGGCGGCCTATCTCAAGGACCCCCATGTGAGTTCATCTGGGACTTTCACTCATCCCCTCAGTTCACTGGTTAAGGCAGGGGAACTGGAATCCTCTCTGCTCCTCATTGCCACCTCCTGGTTCTCCACATATCACCACTACTCAGTGACCTCACCTTCTTTCCATATCTACCACCCAATCACCAGATCCTGGTGGCTATTATCTGTAGACCAATAGGGCACTCGCTTCCTTTCCTCAATAATTTTAGTTCCCAGCTCACAGCCTCTCCTCCCCAACTCCAGCTTCATACCATATCATAATATACTGACACATGCTCCTCCCTCAAACACTTTAACCTCCCATTCCTCACCATTCCCGTTGCCCATGACCTCCCTCCTTCAGGCACAGACAAAAATGGTCATACCCTTGACTTGACCATCAGTCACAAAGGTGCCTCTTACATGTTGCATAATCTCAATGGGGCCCTCACTATGGTAAGACAATTGTTTTATGCCTCCCTAATGAACTCCCTATTCCACTTTCCACAGTGGCCCTTCCAAACCTTTTGATCCTTCCTCAAACATCCCATGGCCTCCACTTCCCATCATGCCTTTAGCTGAGAACCTCGCATACATATTTTGCTGAAAAAAAACCCAAAGCCATTTGCCAAGAACACCCTCTTTTCCCCTACCCCTCATCCCCCATATTCCAGATGCCTTCTGCCATTAACTCTACATTTAAATCTGTCTTGTATGCGATGGCCTTTCTCCTTGCCAAGGCCAACCCCTTGATGTGCCCAAGTCACATAGAAGGGTCCTTTGAGTTCACCTAACCCTGAGCCATACCTACGCTAGGTTTTGCCCCCATGGTGCCTGACATTGAGGGGAACATTGCCCCAGTCCCCCTCCCTCCCATCCCCAGGGTCTTCTGCCAGTTTTATATACACATACACACACACACACACACACACACAGATCAACTACACAAAGGCCTTTTCTCCCTCACCCAACCCCAGACTAATAGTGTACCTCTCCCATGAGGTGCGGTGACTGGCACCTGAGCACAGCCCATGGTCCAAGGAGGCCATGATGCAACATCTTTCCCCACCACTGATGGAGTAGTGGGTGAATGTCAACTCATCCAGTCTACTACGTACGGTCGGTCCCCTTCTACCACAAAAGTTTCACATTCTGACCTAATTCAAGGGCTTAGGTCCTAGCCCAGCTTTAAGGCCCTAAGAAGGCCCTTCTGACATTTTAAAAGTATGTGATCCCGGAGCTACTCGGTGGTCCAGTGGATACAACACCAGGCCAGGAGTCAGAAGGACCTGAGTTCATATCTAACCTCAGATACTTCCTAGCTGGGTGACCCTGGGAAAACCACTTCACCCCAGTTGCCTAGCCCTCATTGCTCTTCTCTCTTAGAACTGACACTATGACAGTAGGGAAAAGCCTATGATCCCAGAGGGATGATTTGCAACCAAGCTCCTTGAGCAGACCAGGGCCTGCGTCTTGAGTGCTAAGGCTTCATTAAGAGCCGAATCAAACCAAATGTGTGTAAGTCAGAGGAAGGGATGCTCACCCACTCTGTGAGAATGGCTGCAGGGGCCCCTCAGAGAAGCTGGAGAAGGGGCCAGAGCACAAGCCCATCCTGCTTGGGATTCACAATTATATAATGGAGCAGTGTAGCAACAAGTCCCAGAGAAGGGAAGAAACAAGTTCTGAATGGGGAAGTGCCAGAAACAATGGTGGCTAGGAAAGGGAGCAAACCTAGGAAAACTTGATTTGGGATCTGGGGGAGACCCCTGTGCCTGCAGTCAGAAAGACTTGAGTTCAAATCCAACATCAAGCTCTTTCTAGTTGTGTGACCTTGGACAAGTCACTTCACCTCTGTTTACCTCAGTTTACTCAACTATAAAATGGGGATAATGAGAGCACCAACCCCACAGGGTCACTGGAAGGATCAAATGAGATCACAGGTATAGAGCTTTTAGCATAGTACTGGACACACAGTAGGAGCTATGTTTCCTTCTCCATTGGACCCAACCCTAGTCATATCCTAAGCAGAGAGAGACCTGGAATCACTGGGAGGGGAGGGAGATGAGACATCTACCTTCTGGGGAAGGGGAGAGGAACAAGCTGGGAAGTGAAGAAAGGCTAAGGAAATGAGGCTCATTCAGCCCAGAGAACAAGTGGGAGGGATCTCAGAGCACAAAGTGATGGAGCTTGTTGGACTCTCAAAGATTGCCCAAATCAAGCCTCTTGTTTTACAGAAGAGGAAACCAAGGCCCAAAGAGGGGGAAAGACTTGCCCAAAGGTCCAATGACAGCCTAATCCATGGCTGGAGCTACACCAAATTTCTGAGATACAATATATAATATAATAAATATTGGCGACCACATAATTTCATAAAATTATTGTCCAACCATTAAATTTAACCCTTACAGAGCACATCTGACTTTATTACCCCCCTGATCAAAAACCTTCAGCAACTCCCTATTAGCATTAAAATATAACAGTCAAATATTTCTTTCTTTAGGCTAGCATTTAGCGTCTCCCACAATATAGTTCCAGGCTGCTGAAGGGTAGGCTGGTAGTGGTGGTACTTGGAACAGCCTAGGCAAAAGACAGAGATGGGAGATCTCTGCAGATTAAGACAATGCTTGGTGGATGAGGGCATGTGAGAGGCAGGGAGAAGTCCCAGATGGTGGGAAATGCCATTTCCTGGGCTACCCAGCTTGGAAGGCTCTGGGGTGGGATTTAAACCCCAATCCAGTCCCACACTACTCTCATGGAGGGCTCATCCAAATGGTCTGAACATTTGAAAAGTCATGAGGAGGAACTAACACACATGCATGTGGTGTGAGTCACCGGCCCTGTTCCCCTCACCCACAGTAGGGGCATCCCTACATACAGATACACACACACACACACACACACATCCAGTGTGAACCACCAGCCAGCGTCAGGGAACAGTAGACTTACCAATGAGTAAGGCACTCAGAGCCCACTGGAAAATAGCAAAGACCTCCAGGGCCCTCTTCAAGTCCGTCTTGGAGAGGGAGACCATGGTGCCAAGGGCTGGCCAGCAGAGCCACAGGCCTCCTCTCCTGTCCTGGTTCTCACAGACTCTCAGGTGCACATATGCACAGACTCATTCACACACCACCCCAAGTTCCAGCCTCCCTGCCCACTTACCTGCCCTCTTACCTATTTGAGTATTTCCCCTCACCTGTCGTAACCCCACTGGGGATTGTGACAGCCCCTTCTTCACCTTTGGCTAAGGAGAGAGCCAGCTGGGAGAAGCTGGCCCAGAGGCAGCTTCCAAAGAACCCCAGGGAAGAAGAGGGGAAGGCAGAATTCCTGGGGAGACTCACTGCAGGATGAGGGGAGGTGGCGTTTGTATGTGTGTAGGGGCATCTTCTCTGAGTCTGGCTGGCCCTCACACTTCAGCTCCAGAGAAGGCATCCTAGCCCAGGAAGGGCTGCTCTGCCGGAGCCAGAGGCAGAGGCTCAGGTCACCCACTCATTTCCTTCCCAAGCCCTGCCTGGGTCCAGGCCAAGCTCCCTAGGGGCAGCTGTGTTCTCCTCCCTCCCCCTAAGCCCTAGAAGGGCAGTGGAATGGGGGTGGAGAGCAGGAGGACATTGTTGGGTAGGCCAGAGGCCCACTGTGGGGGCTACCTTGGAGGCTGGATGCAGAAGTCCCAACCTCTCCAAACTCGCCTGCAATCCAGCCCAAGTGGTTTCTTTCCTTCTAACTAGGTGTCCATTGTCACCAAGTATTCCCAGGCATGTGCATCTGTGAGCATGCATATGAGGAGACACGGGGACATAGAAAGCATGGCTTCTGCCCCAGAACATTGGGAGAGACCGGAAGTACTGACATGGAAGGCCTATAGGCTGGGGAAAGCAGAGGAGACTGGGGCCATGTGACTTGAGTTCAACCTTTGCTGGAAGGACTAGACCTACAGCAAGTAGGAAGGCATTCCAGGTGGGAGGAATGGCAAAGACAAAGCTGCGGAGACAAGGTGGGCCAAGCAGGTCAGGGCCAGCCTGTGGAGGGCCTGAAATGCCAGGGGTGTAGGCAATGGGGGGATCTGAGTGGGGAAGTGATAGTGAAGACTATCTAGTCAGTCTAAGCCTAATTCCCCTGTCAAATACCCTAGACCCCCGCTACCTGTGCTAGTTCTACTGGGCTGTGCCCCACACAGACACTAGTCAGCTGTCTTGCCTATGGGTGTGACAAGGTCATCACCCAGTTGGCCTTCTCTTCTGCTCATCTTCACTCTAACCGACTGACGTCATGGGATTGTTGCCCAGTGTTTACCACCTGGCCTTGGTCTTGTGGTTCTCTCTTTCCCCTGCCTTTCACCAACTCTCACCCATGGCTCGAAAAATCTGTGCCCATATGCTGTTCAAAACATTAGAGCTTGGCTAAACCAGGCTGAGGGTACCCAACAGGCCTCGAACCCATCTGTGAGTTGCGGGGGGGGGGGGGGGGGACAGGGTGGTGTCGACTGCAAACACATGAAGACTTCCCTTGGCAGAATGGGTGGATTGAGAACAATTTGCTCCAACAACCATGAAGGTGGCTGAAGCAGGCTCTGTGGAGGGCCTACTTAGAGCCTGGTCAGATGTTGAAGCCAATGAAGCTGCCACGGTGGTCTGCTGCATCCTGATCTTCTCTCCCTGCTCTGTAACTAGTGACTTGTAAGCCCATGGTGAGGACAGAAAGTGGAGTTCCTTCCATGTAAAAGCAAGCCTAATAGGGACATATTTTCCAACTTTTTAAAGAAGCATTTGACATCTTAGTTTTTTGTCTGAATAGACTTTTCCCCACTAGTCTTCCCTCTCCCTCCCAGAGAGCCATCTCTATGACAAACACCATTTTTAATGAAAAGAAGAGGAGAACAAAATCAGCAAAATTGGTCACTACATTGAAGATATTTGGAAATGTGAACAATGGCACACCTGTGGGGTCCTCTCCTCCGAGGAGGGCCAGGGGACACCATCTTCTGCTGTCTCCCCCCTGGGGGCCAAGCTTTGAGAGAACTGGGCAATGGGACAGCATTCCCTTTCTGCTGTTTTGGGGTAGTTGTCCTGTCCATCAGTGTCATTGGAGTCATTGTGTTTCTGTTGCTTTCTGAGCTCTGCTTCCTTTCCTCTGCTCAGGTCCTGTAAGTCTTTTCAGGTCTTCATGATCACTCCATTGCTCATACTCCTTCCCATCTGTCTTGTTCAACCATTCCCAGATGAATGCAGCGGCCACTTTATTTCCAATCCTGTGCTGCTGTTGGGAATATGCTGGTACACGTGGGACTTCCTTCTTATAGGTGACATCTCTGGGCTCAGAGACACCCCCTCAGATTGACTTGGGTGGGTGGAGGGAGTGGGGGAGGTAGGTGGTGAGTCCCTCATTTGCTTTGCTTTTCCCACCTCTCTGCCCAGTGAGGTGGCTGACACGTGCAAGGGAGCCTTAGGGTTAGAAAAACTTGGGATCTGTTAGTTCCTAAAGAGCCCAAAGATGCAGGAATTGGAGGACGGTGGCTCTCCCATCCATCATGTATTCTCTGGTGCTGTGAAAGTTCCAGGGAGATGATGAAGTTTGAGACTAGATAAGAGCCTGGCCCCTCAATATCCCCTGCAAGAATAGAGATCACCAACCCCAAATTTATAAAAAGAAGTCAATAAAAGGGAGAAAGGAGAAAAGAATGAAAGCAACCAAAGAAGCACAAATGAGAAACGCCTCTCAGATAAGGAAGCTGAAAGGACCAGGAAATGAGCAAGCAGAAAAGAAAGCCCTCCAGTACAATGAACCAAGATTATGGGTTAAAAAGTCCCAAAGACCAGTGGAGTCAGCTAGAACAACAGAACAACAGGAAATGAAGGTGAACACACCATGACACATACAATTGGATTTTTAAAATCTGAAAGGAAATTAAGACAGCTCTGACACTGCATCATCATCATCATCAACTAACTGAGAATATTATTGTTCCTAATTAATAGGCAGGGAAATTGAGGCTCAAAGAGGTTCAACAACTTGATGCCCAGGGCAACATCCCCACTAAATCTCCAAGGTAGGCTTTGAACCCAGGTCTTTGAGCTTTGAAGGCCAGCACTCTAGCCACTACCACTCTGACATCCGTCATGGGAAGAACAAGACCATCCGATTATAAAAATCAATGTGTGTGGGTGTAATGGGGGGGGGGTGACTTGAACAAAAGCCAGAGAGGGAAAGACGAAAGTGTGATCCTGGAAATCCAATTGTCCAAAGGGATAAAAGAAGCTGCCACACAAAATCAGAGAGGTCTACAGGATCATACATTTGGAGTCAAATGAGTTCAACTGAAGTCCTGAAAACTCCAGAAGAACCTAATAGGACTAGAAGGCTGAGCTGGAGAAAGGAGGCGAAGATCCTGAAGTAAAAATGCTCTCTTACAGTGCGGTGCATTAGGAGCCAAGCACTATGCTGGGGGTGGGGAATCCAAATCCAAAAGCAGACACTCCCTGCCTGCCATCAAGGAGCTTCCATCCTAAAATGGCCTGGGAGGGAGGTTTTGATTTGGAAGTTGCTGGTCTGTAGGGTGGAGAGGCAAGGGAGGAGATCTGACATTCCTGGGTAGAGGATTGGCACACAAATGACAAATATCTTATCCAGAACTCTGACCTTAATCATATGGGATGGTGTAGTGGCTCGGAGAAAAGCCAGAAAAGGCCAGAAGGCAGCAGCTTACCAAAAATCGAGGATCTGCTTGGACATTCGATCGAATTACAAATGGCGGTTCACCATCATGGTCTTCTACAGGAGGAATAGCATTTGACCAAAGGAGATTTTTTCAAATTCATCTCTTCATTTCCAAATATTCCTACAAGAAAAGAAAAAATGTATTGGAGTCTTTGAGATGCAAATGCAATCAAGTGCAAATGTCCAGGGGATCCCCAGAGAAAGCCCCGGAACCTTCTGCACATACACGCGGTCATATTTTAGTATGAATGAGTTGTAAGGGATCACATGACTTTGGAAGATCACTTTGCCTGAGAAAAGATTCTTAAAAGGCTCCCAAATGTTTCTCCACCCCCACTCCCAGCAAGCCTGTGAAGACAGTCAGTCAGGTGTACAGGTGGTATTACCTCCATTTTACAGGAGACGGAAGTAAAGCCCAGAGAGGCAAATGGACTTGGCCATATTCGAACATCTAGGGCACACAGCTTCAAGCCTTTCCAAGCATGTTTCTAACGTAGTGTGACTAGTCAGCAACATACTGACATGGGTTCCAATTCTCACACTTCTCAGCTTTCCTTTTTCTCAGAAAGTGGCTCAAGGTAATAAATACTAGCTCTGGAGTCTGAGGATCCAAGTTGAAATCCTACCTCTGCTACCACTGCTGCCAGTGTGACATTGGGCAGGGCAACTTGCATTCCCTGGCCACAGATTCCTCAATGGCCTTTGGGGGTTTCTTCCAGCTTAATGGCCAGAATTCTGTGAAGGAAGATTCGTCCTCAAACATTACTCCTGGAAACAGGAGGACCTAGGTTCAAATCTGGTCTCAGACACTTCCTAGCTAGATGACCCTGGGCAAGTCATTTAACCCACACTGCCTAGTTCTTACTACTCTTCTGCCTTAGAACCAATATAAAGTATTAATTCTAAGATGGTCGGCAAAAATAAAATCTCTGTACGCTGTGGAATATTTATCCCAGCATTTCTTTTGGTAGCAAAAAACTGGAAACGAAAAAGATGTCCATCACTTAGGGACTGATTAAGCAATTTATGATACAGATGTAGCCTGCAAGTCAAAAAAGCATTTCCTGAAGGCTTACTATGTGCCAGGCACTGTGCTAAGCTCTGGAAATATAACTACAAAGAGAAAGATGACATTCCCTGCTCTCCAGAAGTTCACGTTCTAAAGGAAGGGAGAAGGATGGAGGGGCCCGGGCTGGGGGAGAGGAGGCAGGAGCCTGAAGAGGAATGAAGAAATGGGTGACCTGGGCATCCTCCTTCAAATGGAGCTTCTGAGAGAAAGCAGTCAATCAGAGGGAGGGGCCAAAGGAACATGGCTATTTTCAGCAGGAGAAGTCTCAGGCTGGAGGGGGTTCTGGGCATTGTCAGACAAGTCCAGGAGAAGAGGCAAGAGGAGGTTAGCTTGGAGAGCAATGGCAGAAACCAGAGGAAATATGGGGTGTGCTGACCAGGGGGAAGCAGAGAAAGACCTCAGCCAGTGTAAACCAGGCAATGGCTGGACACAACAGAGCCCACAGTGGAGGTGCAGGAACATGACAAGTGAGCGATGTAAAGTGAACTCTGGCCAAGGCTGATGCCCAAGCTCGACCCCAAAGAAGAGAGAGGAGAAGCAAAGGAGGGGGCTCGCCAGGGTGGCATGCTGCCCACAGCCCTGGTTCCTTTCTGTCAGTGTCACTGACAATTCTCTCAGGGGATGGATGGGAGGGAAGCAACAGGAGCAATAGGAAAGGAAGGTGATGGAAAAGCCAACCATGGCAGAGGCTGCTTTTTTCTTCTTCTGGGAGCTGGGAGGAGAAACGCAGGACTAACTGGCAGGGTCTAAGGACGTCTGGTTTTTGGAGAAGAGGAGAGACTTGGGCAGAACAAGTAAATAGGGAGAACGTGAAGTTGAGGGAGACGGACAGAGAGAGGCTGGCTGTGAGGGTAACCTGCCAGAGGAGGCAGGAGGGCCTGGGGTCCCTTGTTCAGATGGGCCTTTGACTGCACAGAAGACTGGAGTAAAGAGGGGAGAGGAGAGGTGTTGTCAAGGGCTCCAGAGATGTAGAGCAGGGAAGCGGAGGGAGCTCCTGGAAAGTGGCCTTGCCTAGCTCAAAGTTCAGAACAGCCTTGGTGGGAAATGGCTTTAAGGCCTGTCTGAGTGTGGTGAGGACCAGGTGGGCCTAGTCAGCTCAGTCACATGACTCCTCCAGGTCATTAGCGGCCCATGATCCTGAGGGGCAGGCTGCAGGTCCAACAACAGGCTTTTGGCAGACTTCTGCTGTGCTTCCTGTACTGGGCTTCAGAGTCCAAGCCAAGGGACGCCAGTGGGGAGCCCCTTCCATTCTCCCAAGGGTCACCACACTCAGGTATGTCTATCCTGGGAGTTTTTCTTCCCCGATGCCCTGCTGAGACAAGGATGAGGGCCCCTGGGGCCCCAAGGTCACTATGTGAATTCAAGTTGAACTCTAAAAGAGCCAGCTTGCCCTTCATAAGCCTTTTGGCATTTCAAAGCAGATGCAATGGGCCAGGCCAGCTTAGACTAGCAACTGCTGCCACTGCTGCTGCTGCTGCTGCTGCTCTTCTCACTTCCTTCCCTTTTTCTCTGCCTCCCTTTCTCCACTCCAAAGAGACTAGGCAGTGAGGGGTCAGATACACCCACTAATGTGGTGCAGCTGTGGACAGTGCAGGGGGGAGCCCAGAGCAGGAGGAGGAGGAAGGGAGTCAGTGGGGAAGGCCCCCCTGGGCCCACTCTATTCTTCAGCAGCAGGTGAGGGAGGGAACTGAAGCCTGCTTCCACTTCCAAAGATCTGGCCATGAAATCTGGAGGGGAGCCTGGAAGCCCAGGAATGTGGAGGTGGCGTGTTCCTTGGCCAAGGAAAGCATCCCACAGCCATGAATCACTCCCTTCGGAATTAGTCAAAGGCTAAAGGAATTCAGGCCAGAAGACAAGACCTCTTAAAGGCTCTCCCCAGGTTGTGAGTGGGGGAGGAGAAGAGGAGGTAGAAGAGAGTCAGCAGAAGTGCAAGGAATCAGGCAGTATAGACATGGGAGATCTGTGGGAAAGTGCAGCTTCTGGCAATCCAAGCTCTGGTTAGTGAGTCACTGTTAGCCTCAGAACTTGGCCTCATCCTAGCTGCACAGCCAGCCCCTTTCTGGGCCCAGTTCATCTGAGGCCCTTTCGGTTCCTCATTTATCATTCGCCTGGCATAAGGACAGTGGGGGGAGGGGGCCAAGCAGGCCACCTCTGCTGATGGAATGCAGCCTGGGAATGGAGGGGGTGGGGGAAGGGGGCAGGAAATACCGGATGTGTACATCAGCACGATGGGGGGTACAGGCAGGCTGCTCCAGGGGACTTGGGGCACACCCCATGGCCACAATGGGATAAAGTTGAGCAGAGATGAGCCTCACTGATAAGCGAATACAGGCAAGAAAATTCAACCCAAGCCCCATGGGTAGGAGGAATTAGGAAAGACCAAGGTACAGTGAATTGAGCTGTGGGGGTGGAAATACCAGGGCAACTGGAGTACGGTGACTCCTGGCAGAAAGACAGCTGCAGCTTATACAGTGGATAAAGCCAGAGGAGACTCTGGAAATCGTCTAGTCTGGCGCCATCCTTTCAAAGGCACAAGAAGGAGTTGGCTTGATTTCTTTATTACCAATGACATGTACACAGGTCTTCCTAGGGTAGATGATGGAACTTCTCTCTCTCCCTCCCCCCTCTTGGCGCTGGCAGCCGAGTCGATCTGGGTTCTCCGTGGATTATTGCACAAAACGTGTTCGTTTTCGTAAGCGACCGATCTTCTAGAACGAACCACACACACACACAGAAACACAAATGATCCATTGAAAAATCGTTCGCTTCCGCTTCCGTCTCCAGCCCGACTCCTCCGTCCGTCCAACAGTTCTTCCTGGGGGGGGGGGGTGGAGAGAGCATGCTTGGTCCTGCGGCCCTCAGAACTGTCCTGGATCGCCGTGCTGTTGAGAGGAGCCTGGCTGAGCTTTCGGCAATATCGCTGCCACCAGGGACGCCATCCTCCTGGTTCTGCTCGTTTCGCTCGGCATCAGTGCCCACAGGTCTTCCCAGCTCTCTTGGAACCATTCCTTACAGCCCATCACATAGCACAGTCAGTTCAGCCACTCCCCAGTTGAGGGACGCCCCCTCAATGTCCAGTTCTCTGCCACCACCAAAAGAGCTGCTTAGAAAGATTTCTGTCCAAGCGGGTCCTTTCCCCTTTAGGAGGGAGAGTTTGAGTCACATGCCTAGTGCAGCATAGTTAGCAAGTGGCAAAGCTGGGGCTAGCAAGCAGGTCTCCCTAGCATGCCCATGTGGCCAAAGGCCTTCTATCACACTGTCACCTTGTCATGGTGTTGGCTGCCAGAATTATTCATGACTAGATATGTGTGATGAGACCAGTTCAAAAGTCTGTTTGTTGTTCATTTCGGAGTCCATTATGAGAAACTGGGCAACTTAAGACCTCTATAAGCGTCTTTCTCCCAAGGCCTTTTCTCCAGGACTCATTAGACTGATCTGCAACCCTAAGAAGAACAGGCCAGAGGTGAGTGGGTTAGGTACTGCCCCTTTTGTGGGGATTCACCACTACTGGACACAGATGGAAAGGAATGGAGACAGCTGCCAGCTAGGTCACTCCCCTCAATTTTCAAAGGAGGAAATGGAGTCCCAGAGAAAAGAAGGAATTAGACTTAATTAAAAGACTTAGCCAAGCTCTCCCTCCCCCAGGCCCTACTCAAAGCCTCCAAATACTGACCACATCCTCCTGACCACTATGCCTCGTTTCTATTAAGATCAAATGAGCATAGGGATAGCCAGGTGGCTCAGAAGACTGAGTGCCAGGCCTAAAGACAGGAGATTCTGGGTTCAAATGTGGCCTCAAGATACTTCCTAGCTGTGTGACGCTGGGCAAGTCATTTTACCCCACTGCCTAGCTTTGGAACTAATACATAATACTGATTCTGAGACAGAAGGTAAGGGCTTTAAAAAGAAAAGAGCAAATGAGCTATAGGCCTACAGACTTTAAAGCCCAGTTATATTGCATACCAAATATGCCAGATATGAATAGATCCCATACTCTCCCCTACTAAGTTGGGGGAATGTAGGCCCTGAGAGAATCAGATTCAAGGGGGCTAGAAGCAACCATTTGACCTTTGACTCAGAACACGGTGCTCTGATTCTGACTGACCAACATGACCTCCAAGATCTCTTCCACCTCCACAATGCTATGGCTTCTATGACTCCCTGAGCTTCAGTTACCTCATCTGTAAAATGGACTCCTGCCCTACCTATTTCATAAAAGAGAAAATAAGCTAGGAGGAGAAGTACTTTGAAAATTCTCCAGGTGATAAATACTGTGATCTGAGAGTCAGAGCCCAGATATTTGGAAGTTCTGTTCTAGTTTTCTCCTTTTGTGAATGGGAAACTGAGGCCCACAAAGAAGAAATTATCTGCCTAACGTGTGAAGCCAAGTCTTTGGACTCCAAATCCAGGGTGCTTTCCACTGCCCTCTGCTGCCTCCCATCCAAAACAAGTTCCCTTTTCCTTCTCTTTCCTATCCTTCCTCCTTGAATTATGAGAGGCCAGAGGCTGGATTTGGATGACGGATTGGCTGAAATGGCTCAGAGGTCCTGCCCAACCTACAATTTGAGTCATTAGACCAAGACCTCCTGGCAGTGAAGAAGAGTTATAGAATCAACCTCAATTCACTAAACAGGGAGTGGAATGCAGGATTTCCAAGTCCAAACACAAAGCACGCCTTCTACTTGAACTCCCTCCAGCAACTCGTGTCCTCTGCTCCTTTCTTTATTTTGCTTTTTTTTATTACCTCTTCTTCCCCGGATTGGGGGGGAGGGAAACATCGGTCAGTCAATACTGATTACATGCCTACTGTGTGCCAGGCACTGGGCTAAGTGCTGGGATTCAAGAATGGCCAAAAGACAGTCCCTGCCCTCAAGGAGGATAACATTTCCAAAGAGGGTCCTAGGGTTAAGGATTGTTTGGGAAATGGTACTTCCTGTAGAAGATGAGATTTTAGCTAAAACTTGACAGAAAGCAGGAGCAAAGACAAAGAGGGAGAACAGGTGTGGTGGACAGCTAGAGAAAATGCCCAAAGTCAGGGCCACTGGATCCAAAAGTTTCTGTCAGGGAGGGGTGTTGTAAGAAGCCTGGGGAGAAAGGAGTTCCTGATGAGGTTACAAAGGGCTTGGAGTGCCAAACAGAACATTTGGTAGTTGATCCTGGAGGCACAGGGAGCCACTGGAGTTTGCCTTTGGTAGCTGAGGAGAGGATGGACTAGAGAGGGAGAGAGCGACTTGAGGGGTGCATTGTGTGGGAAGAAGGGCATGGACTAGAGTGAGCAGTGTCAGAGGAAAAAGGAGGCATATTCAATCGATGTTGCAAAGGTGCAATTGAGTTTGAATATGAGAGGAGGGGATGACAGAGGACTCCTAGGTTGGGAGACTGAGGGACCTCCTGAGAGCATGGCGTTGCCCTCTACAGAAAGAAGGAAGGTGGGGAGTGTTTGGGGGGGAAGTTCTGAGTGCAGTGCTCATGATTGGACCATGTCAATATGCTATTTGAACGCCGTGCCAATCGACTAATAAAAAGTGCTTTTGGAGGAACAAAAGACCTGGAATATGAAGAGAAAGAATGAAAAAAGATGGAGGAAACAGCATTTCCAGACTCCAAAGTATATTGTCAAGCAGCAGTCTTGAAAATAGAAAAGTGCATCCGTGGAACAGACCAGACATGAGAGAATCAGAAATAATGGAACTCAATAACCCAGGAAAAAATAGAAAATACTTAGGAAAGATAAGAGCTCCAGATTTGATAAGAACTGCTGGGCAAACTGGAAAGCAGCCTAGCAGAAACAAGATGAAGACCTTTAGTTTAGGCCAGATTCTCCAATCTAATCCAAAGGAATGCAAAAACTGAATTTTAAAGCTCAGATGCCCAAAAGTACCAGAAGAGAAGCAAATCACCTTCCTTTCACAGCTATGGGCAGGAAGTTCACAACCCGGCTAGCATTTTTGACCCCTCACACCCCCCCCCAAATTCAAACACTCCCCTTTTGAACATTTCCTTCTTCCCACTCAGATATCTATAACCCTCGTTTAAGCTCTCATCACCTATTGCCTGAACAACTTTCTTGAACAACAAGCTTTCAAATAACTGCCACTAGCCTGCTGGGGGGGCGGGGGGAGGGGGGGAATGTCACCCTGCCCTCCTGCATTTCCCTACTCTGGCCCACATTTTAGGAAGATCATTTTGATAGCTGATAGATGAGAATGGGGAGACACTTGTGGCAGACAGAGCCACCGGCAGCTATTGCAGTAGTCTAGGCCTAAGGCGACTAGGTCCCAGACCACAGTGGTGGCAGTGTCAGAGGAGAGAAGGGAGAATATAGGGGAGACGTTAGGGTGGTAGAAATGGCAGGCTTTGAACACATCTTTAATACTGAGGGTGAGAGAAAGTGAGAAGTGGAGGATGACCCTGGGCAACTAGGAAGATGGTAGTGCTCTCAACAGCGATGGGAAAATTAGGAAGAGGGCAGCATTTGGAGGGAAAGATGGTGAGTTCAGTTTTAGTTATTCCAAGTTTGAAACGCCATTGGGGACATCCACTTGGACATGTTCAAGAGGCAATTGAAGATCGGGAACTGGAGATCAGGAGAAAGGATTGAGCCAGACAAGGAGAGCTGAGAATCTGCATAGAGATGATATTTGAATCCAGGGGAACTGATGAGATCACTAAATGAAATAGCATAGATAGTGATGTGAATAAGAGCCAGGACAGAGCCTTGGGGAGTACCTCTAGCTATTGTTGAGCATAACCCAGAAGAAGATTGCTCAATGGAAACAGGAGTGGTCAGAGAGGTAGGAGAACCAGGAGAGAACAGCAGCCCAGAAACCTAGAGGGAAGATAATACTAAGAAGAGAGTGCTCAAGAACCAGGAGAACATCGTACACAGAGACAGATACACTGTGGTACAATTGAATGTCATGGACTTCTCTACTAGCAGCAATGCAATGATCCGGGACAGTTCTGAGGGACTTATGAGAAAGATGCTCTCCACATCCAGAGGAAGAACCGTGGGAGCAGAAACACAGAAGGAAAACAACTGCTTGACCACATGGTTCGATGGGGACATGACTGGGGATGGAGACTCTAAAGGATCACCTTGGTGCAAATACTAATAATATGGAAATAGGTCTTGATCAATGACACACGTAAAACCCAGTGGAATTGTGTGTTGGCTACGGGGTGGGGGGAAGGGAGGGAAAGAACATGAATCTTGTAACCAGGGGAAAATATTCTAAATCAAATAAATAAATAAACTTAATTTAAGAAAAAAGAATCTAGTGTTCACTAATGGCAAAGGCTACAGGGGTCAACAAGAATGAGGAGTGAGAAAAGGTCAGTAGATCATTGCTAACTTGGGAGACAGCAGCTTCCCACAAGTGAAGAGATCAGAAGCCTAACTGAAATGTTAAGAAAAGAGTGAGAGGAAAGGAAGTGGAGGCACTGATTGTCCATGGCCTTCTCAAGAATGAGACTCTATAGGGAGAAATGTAAAGTCTTTCACTCTAGCATTAAAAAATGTTATCCGTGCAAGATGGGGGAACCCAGCTAGAAAGTAGTGGTTCTGAAAAAGATCAGTGGGGTGTTAGTGGACTGCAAGCTCAATGAGTGGTCAGGGGAATGTGGCCACCAAGAAAAGGAATGGGATCTTGGCCTGGGGTGGAGGTTTCTGTGAAGAGCACCAGAACTTCCAAGAATAGGAAGGTGAGAGGCCTCTGCCCTGCTCAGAACCCCTTGCTAGCTTCCTGTCATTGCTCAGCTTAGGCCAAGAGGGTGATGGGGCAAAGTGTGGGGAAAACAGCCTCTGATCAAGGGGAAGAGTCCTAATGGTCACTAGGAAGATAAAACTTCCCAGCCCGCGAGAAGTTTTAAGGTAGGAAAATAGAAACAGGATAGAAGTTTTGAATCCCGCGAAGAGTGTGAAAGAGCCGACCTTAGAGATGTGAATAAATGAGTCAGTAATCAATTATTAATATTCGGGAGCCACAGCCTGCTCCAACCACTGGACGTTACTATCTAGGCTATTCCCATCCAATGATCCCAATTTAACACTGCACTGGTCAGAGGATAATACTAGCTCAGTAGGAAAGGAGATTAGAAACTAAAGGAGTTAGATAACGCTAGGTATTAGCATTGGAAAAGAGAGAGAGACAGGAAGGCCTGACTGAAGGGCCAGGCCTCAGGGAGAAAGATAGAGAGGAGAGAGAAAGGGGAGAAGTGGGGGGAGCTGGCTGTGTCCCTTTCTTTTTATTCTCTTTGATATACAAATGAGCTCAATACATATTGATAAGTTACATGATGCCTCAATACATATGGATGAGTTACCTGGCGTATTGCCATTGGATAATTGCAAATTATGACAAGGTGAAGGTGGGGTTATTATCCTCAGGTGAGTGAGACAAAGGGAAGCAAGGTTTCACGCCCTAACTTCAGCCATGCTGGGAATAGCATTCATTGCCATGCGCAGAATGGCCATGTGCTTGCTCACTCACAATCCTTGTCTCTCCATAATACCTATGGGCTGGACTGCTACAGAAGAGAAGGGTTCTTAGCCTTGGCTTCTCTCCTGAGTGAGGGGGGACTCAGGACTTGGAAGGGGAGTTACTGCCTGGGCCCTAAATCACTGTTCTTCTCTGAACTCCAGTCCCTCTCTAGGCAGGGTGAAGGCCATCTGAGGCTGAGCCGCAAGTCTCAGAGAAAGGTCTATGCCTTCGGAACACGTGGGGGTGGGGAGTAGTGGGGGGAGGTGTCTGGATGGTCTCACTATGTGAGATAGCTGTATCTTCATCAGTCAGATTTCCCTCCCATACCTTAGGAAGTTCAGCCTTTGAGCAAATTTTACAGGTCAGGAAAACCCTTGCCCAAGTCCTTTCTCAGATGTGGTCAAGCACACTAGTCATAACCAGGAAATGGGAATGAGGACCCGGAGAGCCACTGCAGGGCAAAGGATGACAGTAAAGACTGACTGTTCTTTGTTCAGGCTTGACCGGTCTGGTGGGGAGGACAGCTCCTAAGGAGGATATTGTATAGCCTGGCATGACAACAAATGGCCTTCCTGTTGACTTCCTGGCATGTGCTAGGAGTGGTTTGGGGCTCACTCTTTGACCTGGTCCCCTAGCACACACTTACAAGAAGGTAGAGAGACAGACCCTAAGCTGATGCTGAAGACTACAACCAATATGACAACAGCGCATGTGGACCTGAAGCTTGAATGTTTGTAAGGAAGCATTTGACCTTATAGACAGCTCAATCCAAATATCGTATTTGGGCCAGGGATTATTATTAATAATAATCACCATAGTGAGCACTTCTATGGGGCCTTAAGGTTTGCAAAGCCCCTAAAACATTCTACTTTGAGATACTTCCAACAACCCTGGGAAAGAGGTATTGTTATTCCGCCTTTTTACAAATGAGGAAACTGAGGTTGGGAGAAGTAAAATGACTTGCCCACAATCATCCAGCTAATAAGTATCTGAGACAGGATTTAGACTCAAGTCTTCCTGACTCCAATCCCAATGCTCTAGCCACTGTACCACCTACCTATGAAACCAAAGTGTGATATGCATTGATTCTAAGATGTCCCCAGATAGAGGCAAGTTCAAAAAAATTGGGCACTTGATCTGCCCATCTCCATTAGCTATTGTCCTATAGTGACCTTTTCCTTTTCATGGCTTAACTTGAGGTGGCCATTTACATTCAGTGTCTCTACTGATCTCTCTTGATTCTCCTACCTGTCTAACTATTCCTTCTTGGTCTTCTTTCCTGGATCTTCTTCCAAGTCATGTCCATAATGATGGGTATCACCCAAAGCTCTGCCCTGTGCCCTCCCCTTCCTTCTCCTCTCCTCGCTACTTTGCTGGAGGATCTCTTTGGCTCCCATGGATTCAATGATCATTTCTATGGAGATGAGTCTCATAGCTACTTATGCAGACCTCCAGTCTCATATTTCCAACTGCGTATTGGACATCTTCAGCTCAACATGTCCAAAACCAAACTCGTTATCATCCTCCCCCTCCCTGACCCCAGCCCCTTCCCTGGGACCAAGGATCATAGGAGTAGGGCTTTAGTGGGAGAAGGGACCTCAGCGGCTATCTAGTGCAACCCTTTCATGTTGTAGAGAAGGAGACTGAGGCCCAAAGAGAGGAACAAACTTCCTGAGGCTGTACAGTACAGAATATGGCAGTGAAATGGAGAGAGTCCCTGAACTGGATACCAAGAGCATTTGGCTCCACTCCAAGAGGGCTTTTCTGTTTCCAGCACTTGCCCTGTGAGGCAGGGGGTACAAGGCACATCAACTCCATTTTACAAATGAGGAAACTGAGGCCTAGAAAATGTATGCAGTTAGTCAGCTACTAGGAAAGAGCACTTTGTGAAGGAGCATCTGCCAGCTGAGAAATTATTCCAGGTACACAAACACTCGAAGAGAAGGAGGGGTGAGAAAGTGGCTTATACTGAGTAGGAAGAGAAACAGTTGGCTGTTGCTTCATTCTGACTCCAAATATTGTAGAACCCCCCTCCCCCACTGCAGGGAGACCCAAAGAGAGCAGAGGCAGAACTGGCCGTGGGAGGAGACATGAGGTGACAGGCTGGAGATGCTTGCTTTTCCGAAAATTGCCTGTCAAGCAGCCCCCAGTGGTATTCTAGCAATTAATGCAGGAAAGAGAGCCCCAGACTCCAGAAGCTGCTGTCAGCCGTGGCTCCAAGAAGTAGGCAGAGGAACAGGCTCTCTGGGCCTGCAAGCTGGGGCAGACTTGGGGGCTTTTGAGATTCTGTCAACAAAATCTGGTTCCCCAACCCTTCATTAGGTGTCTGCTGTTTAGAGAGCCCGGGTTAGGAGGAGAGGCAGTCTTGTCCTAAGGGAGGGACCTTCTGTTCTCACCTAGAGGAGCTGAGGCAGCCTGAAATAACTACCATCCATGATATCACAGGATAATTAGGGCACCAGAGAAGGGAGAACAAAGCCTAGCTGGGGGAGGGGGGAGGCAGGGACGGAGAATAATACTGCCCACGGCCATAATGGAAGTCCTCCTGACTGAGCTGGAGCTAGGTCCCCAAGGATGGCCGAGGAGTTCACCAGGCAAGAAGAAAAGCCATTGCTGACTGACACAGGGAACTGAGCTGAAAGGTGGGAGAGTGCTTGATGTGTTTCAGGAGGCAGCCATGGTCCAATGGAGCTGGAGCAGCATCAGAGGAGATAAGATTGAAAAGGGGATCAGTGGTAAAGAGGGTGCAAAATTCCTGGCCTGAACATCCAATGTGTACTTGGTAGGCAATAGGAAGCCACAGAAGATTGCTGATCGGACAAGGGAGTGATGTGACCAGATTTTGGCAGAAAGAAAATTCATCTCTTGAACTTCTAAAGGATGGACTGCAGGAGAGAAGACCTGTTCGGAGGCTAGTGCAATTGTCCAGGAGGGCAGTCAGGAAGGACTGTGCTAGGACAGGAGCAATGGTGCAAATACCAAATGTTCAAGGAGGAAAAGGCTTTAAGATCCCCTAGCCCAAATTCTCACTTTACAGATGAGGAAAGTGAACAGCCAAGAAAAGCGACTTGCCTAAGATCTCACACCCTTAGAGAATTGGCACAGCTGGAACTAGAACCCAGGGGTCCTGACTCCTAGGTCAGCAGCCTTTCCTCTCTCCAGCATGTCTTGTCTCCATGCTGGGTAATGGCGTCCCAGCTGTAGGAAGGACAGGGATCCCAAGGTGGGGGGCATGCTTAGCAGAAGTAAAGGCCGGGCACTTTCTGGTCCAGTGTCCTTCCTTCTAGGCCACTTCTTAGCCACTTCAAGGCCCTGAGCTCCCCTGAAAGCTGCCATGGCTACTTAATAGTAAGAGAAGGCAGACAGGTGATGCCTGGAAAGGATTAGAATGAATGGCTAGCTAATCCTGGGGAAGAGTTCCATCTAGGGCTGAGATTTTATTACCTGAGAAAACGAGTTCAAGAAGAAGAGATGCTCCTTGGAAAAGGTGGTAGCTATTGGGCCTTAATGGCTCTGGAAAGTTTCCTGGGCTTGAGTTGGAAGTAGAAGAAACAGCCATGGACAAGGTGACAGAATCCCCGGGAGCAGCTAGTTTGAGGTACCACAGAGGTGGATGCCAGGGACAACCCCCCCCCAAAGGTCTTCAATCAGAGACTGGACAAACCCAGAATCTTGGAGCTGGCAGAGCCTCAGTGACCATGTCTTGTTCAATTTCGACCCAAACAGGAATCCCTTTTACCCAACAAACGGGCATCAGGTTTCTGCTGGAAAATCCTCCTTCCCACCCTGCTAAAGAGACTAAATATCAAGAAGGTAATCTGGGAGGGAGGGCCAGCCTACTGGATGGAGGATTGGGGTAAAATGGGGAGCTACATGGGTGCCCTCTGTCTAACCTCTTAGAATCTCAGATCCTGGTGGCTCAATGGATTGAGAGCCAGGCCCAGAGACAGGAGGTCCTGGGTTCCATTCTGGCCTCAGATATTTCCTAGCTGTGTGACCCTGGGAAAGTCACTTCATCCCCATTACCAAGCCCTTACCACTCTTTTGTCCTGGAACCCATACACAGCATTGATTCTCAGACAAAAGGTAAGGGTTTTATTTTTTGGTTAAAAGAGGAATGCCTTATCCTTGGCTGTAGGGACTGTTTCATTCACTGTCCCTTATATCCCCAGTGCTTCAAACAGTGCATGGCATACAGTGGGTGTCTAATAAATGTTTGTGATTAATTGCTTACAGAGAGCTGCCTTGGCTACTCCCAAGGTCATTGTGGAAAGAAAGGCTTCAAGGAAAAGCTGGATCTGAGACTCTTCTTTGGACATGGCCTTTGAGAGGGCCAGCCAGAGGTTGAGTCTAGAACAGAACTGCAAGAAGAGCCATGCATAGAGAACAGGCTTTGTGTGGTGAGGGGTGAGGGGAATCTACTCCTCTATGTGGCCCTCTACCCCAGAGTTGGCAGGTGAAGAGAAACCACTTCACCTATCAGAAGAGCTCCCAGAATTGAGCTTCTTGGAGGGAAGCAGGACTCCTGAAACACACTGGATGCAAGGATTGAGGGAACTTTCTAGACCAAGACTGCTAGAGTGAAGAAGAAGAGAAGTCCTGGCCAACTGCAGTCTCCTGGAGGTCAGATTTGGGGATGATTTTCCCATCTACTTGTCCAGCCTTCACCTCTTTCTTGATTTCCCATCTCCAACTGCCTAATGGGCATGCCAAATTAGATGTCCCTTAGATATCTTAAACTCAACATGCCCAAAACTGAATTAGTGATCTTTCCCTTCCAAAGTCTCTCCCTCTCCCTAGTTTTTTTAATCCTTGTCTTCTAAGAATCAATATAAATATCAGTTCCAAGGCAGAAGATCAGTAAGGGCTAGGCAGTGGAGGTTAGGTGACTTGCTCAGGGTCACACAGCTAGGAAGTGTCTGAGGACAGATTGGAATCCAGGTTCTTCAGCCTCCAGGCCTGGCACTCTAGTCACTGAGCCACCTAGCTGTCCCCTTCCCTCTTACTACTGAGGTTACCACTATCCTCCTGGCCATGGAGGTTCGGAACCTAGGTGTCATCTTCAGTTCCTCATCTCTCTCATCCCCCATATCCAGTCTGTCTGGGCCTATTGATTTGGCCTTTGCAACATCTCTCGTGTGTGCCCCCTTACCTCAAATCTCTCCCTACTGCAGTCCATTCACTTAGCTGTCCAATTAGGCTTCCTAAAATGCAGATATAATTATGCCATGCCTTCCCACCTCCCCTTTTCATAAACTCCAACGGTTCCTTATCACCTCCAGGACCAAATTAAAATCTTCTATTTGGCTTTCAAAGCCCTTCATAATCTGGCCTCTTCCTTCCAGTCTTATTACTCCACGTTCACCCCCATGTACTCTTTGGTCCAGTGACACTGACCTCATTACTATTCCTCAAACTAGACACTCTGTCTCCTGCCTGGGGGCCTCTTGATTTTTTTTAAACCCTTACTTTCCATCTTAGAATGAATCCTCTGTATTGGTTTCAAGGCAGACGACTGGAAAGGGCTAGGCAATGGGAGTTAAGTGACTTGCCCAGGGTCACCCAGCTGGGAGGTCTGTGGCCAAATTTGAACGTAGGACCTCCAGTCTCTAGGCCTGGCTTTCAATCCACTGAGCTACCCAGCTGCCCCCTGTAGGTCTTTTTTAAAAGCTGGCTATCTGAATGCTCTCCTGCCTCACTTTTGTTTCCTGGCTTCCTAGCTTCCTTCAAGTCCCAGCTAAAGTCTTCTATAAAAGCCCCTTAATGCTAGTGCCTGCCTTCCCTCTGGTGATTCCTTCTAATTTATCTTTTCTCTAGCTTGTTTGTACCTAGTTGTTTGCGTGTTGTCTTCCCCATTAGACTGGGAACTCCTTGAGGGCAAGGACTAGCTTTTGCCTTTCCTTGTATGCCCAGTGCTTAGCTTTGTACCTGGCACATAGTAGGCACTTAATAAATGCATATTGACTGACTGACTGGACCATGAGAAAAGATGGGGCAGCCATGGGAGCCTGGAGCTAAAAGAGTAGCTAACAAGAGACAGAGCCTCGATGTGGAGAAAGAAACAAACTCCCACCTTGCCCATGTCCCCTCTTACTGTGAGTGAGCTATGTGGACTGTGCAGGTCCTTTGGGAAAAGAATTGACTATTAATACCAAGTCAAAAAATCCCCTTTGTCAGAGGGAACCTCAACCTTAAGGTTCAGGATTGCTATTGTCCTTAGGGCTCACTGGAAGATGAAGGATCAATTTTCAAGCCACCCCCATTGTCTTCTGCTTTCCAAAATGGGGAGAGGAAGGTAAGGGCGGGGGGAACCTACTTTCCCCTTTTCAGGAAGTTCCAACCTTAGAGTGGCTCTATGTTATGTGAGACTCTATGGGTCTCTAGTGAAGGGGACACTCTTCAGAGATGGAGAGGAGGAGGGAGGAAGGAGTTGTCATGTTTTATGAGCTCAATTGGGAGTCCTTTATGTTTTGCATTTTTCTGGAAGGTGAAATCAAGGTTGTCTTGGGTCCAGTGTATTGCTAGTCTGCTATAGCTTGCATGGGAACTGAGGACCCATCATCTTATGCTTTGTGGTTTTTCTGCAGGGACCTAACATGAGCTCTAGTTTGATGCTCCCAGGATGGAGGAATGAGCCAAAGAGAACTCTGCTTCCCTCTTGTACTAAAATTGATATGTGTGTGTGTGAGCCCAGAACTTCAAGCTCCCCTCAACTAAATGCCACTGCAAAAAGAAATGACCAGAGTTTCTGAACTGGTTTAGAGGCCAAAGGGCTTTCTGACCTTCAGATTTCATTTGAACTCATGTTGTCCTCCAGGGGATCTCTGATCGCTCCCAGAAGCAAACATACAATATTAGAGGATCACTGGAAATACACAGACTCCAAAAGAAGACAGACATTTGAGGCCTTCAAGGCCTTCAGAGCTGCTAGAGCTCTTCCTTCGCTTGGCCATCTCCCACTGGCCTCTCCCTCTCCAGACTAGGCCAGCCCATGTTCTTCCCACCCCTGGTCTTGTGGCTGTCCTCTAGTTCCAGCCTTGGTGACTCTTCCTAAGCCGCAGGGCCCAGGGCAGCCTTGGACTATTTTGCAGCAGGGAGGTCACCACACAGCAGATGAGGAACAGGCTAACGACAGCCAGTAGCACCCACGCAGCCTGAGTTCCTTGCCACCATGTACAGAACTGACGGTGGTCCCTGGCTAGGGGGCCCCAGGAGCCCCCATCACTGCTTGGGTATACACACTGGGCTTCTCCTAAGTCTGGTATGCTAACATTGGCACTGGCCAAAGCAACCAACCAGCCCAGGGTACAGCAGTGAAAGGGGTTACCTGCGATGAACATGGATGTGAGGTGGCCACTCAAGCTACCCAGTGCCTCTGTGTCCAAGGCCTGGAGATGGTTTTTGCGCAGGTCTAAACGCTGCAGAAATGGGGAGCAGTTGAGGGTCCAAGGCAGGCTATCCAGTGTATTGCCTGATAGGTCCAAGACTCGCAGTTCCTGAAGGCAGGGAAGCCCCAAGTGGGTGCTTTCCATGCCATTCCCTCGGAAGGAGAGCTCACGCAAAGAATGCTGAAGGCCCTGAAGGTCACTGGGGACCAGAGCCAGCCCTGTGTTACCAGAGAGATCTAGAGAGAACAAGGTTGTAGGAGAAAATGCAGAGGAGCACAACTTCCTCAGCCCGTTTCTACTGAGGCTCAGGTGCTTCAGCTGGAAGGCAGAGCCAAATGGCTGAGGGGTCCCTCGGAAGGGCCCGTCTTGGCCAGCCTCTGTCCTCCAGCATAACTGTAGCTCATTGTCACCCAAGTTCAAGACTTTGAGACTGGGCAGCATTTCAAAGACCCAGCTTGGAAAAGTCTGAATGTGATTCCCTTGGAGATCCAGAGTCCTCAGGGGCAGGAGCGGCAGCACAGACATGGGTTGCAGAGCTGATAGATTCTGGAGACAGTTCCAGGCCATGCTGAGTCTCTGGAGGGCAGAGAGGTGGCTAAGGAAGTCCACTGGAAACATGCCCAGTTGGTTCCTACTGAGGTCAAGGTCAGTGAGCCCAGGTAAGCTGACTGCTGGATTCTGGCCACTCTGGGTCAGATTTGGCCTTATCACCTCTTGGTACCAAAGGGCAGTGTCCTGAGGTAAGGGTGGAGGATGGGACTCCAGGGAAGCCAGATGGTTGTCCGAGAGGTTGAGATGGCGGAGATGGTGCAGAGCTGAAAGCATGGGCACGGCCCTTAGCTGATTATGGCTCAGGTCCAGCACCTGTAGCTGGTACCCCCAGTTTCCTTCCTCAGTGGCAAAGAACTGCAGGGCATTAAAGCTTAAGTTGAGTCTCCACAGGGGCCGGAGGCTGAAATCAGAGATGCAGTGCAAGGAGTTTCTAGCCAGGGAGAGCTCCCGCAGCTGTAACAAGCCCTGGAAAGCCCCTGCTTCTATCTGCAGGATATAGTTGCCACTGAGGTTAATGTCCAACAGGTTGGGGTTGCCCAGGAAGGTGCCACGTGCTAGGAGTCTGATGTGGTTGTTGGAGAGATCCAGGCTCCACAAGGAGCTGAGATTGGCCACATAGACAGCAGCCATGTCACCATCTAGGCAGTTGGCCGAGAGGTCCAAAAAGTGTAGGTGGTCTAAAGGCCACAGTGCCTGGCTGTTGGACTCATAATCCTGGTTCAGGGTGTTGCCTGCCAGAATGAGAGCCTGGAGCCAGCGCAGGGGCAGCAGGGCCCCTGGGGAGAGTCTATCTAGCTGGTTCCCCCCAAGATCCAGGTACCGAAGATTTGGCCGTTCTTCCGTAGTGTTGTCCTGTAGGACTCGCAAATGGTTATGAGAGAGGTCTAGCTGCTCTATGGTCAAAGGCAGCATTTCAGGGAATGTGTGAAGGCCCAAGCCTTGGCAGGATGCCCTCAGCATGCCCTGAAAGAGAAGGAGTTTCAAGGAGCTGAGAGACAGGGATTGGGCTGAGGGTAATGGGGAGAGACAATGACCAGAAGCTGCTTCAGTGCTGACCCTGCTCCCTGGCAGAGGCTTAGTCACTCCAACCTGCGTCACCCTAGGCAAGGCAAGTGAGCCTCAGTTTCTTCACCTATAAAATGATACTTAGACTCTCTACCTCACTAGTGCTCCCAAAACATGAGCTCCCATTATGATTACTACCACTGTTGTTGTTGCTATTGCGACTGCTGTTGTTCAGGCCTGGCAAGGCCATCCTGAAAGTCAGGGAAGGCCACCGAGAGAGGGCCTGGGGATTCAGAGGGAAAGGGGCTATAGTTTATTTTGGCACCTTATCAAGGGGACTGGGAATTCCAGTTGAACAACCGCTCAAGTCATTTTCTGTACAGGCCCTACTGCCCAAGAACCTCCCTCTTTGTGGCTCCCCCTTATCCATAATCTCTAGGATCGATGGCCTTTCAGAAGCTTGAGGTGAGCTGATGAGCTCTGTTTTCCTGCTATGCTAATCACACTGACTCCCTTTGGTCGGTAACTACACATGGCCTTGCATGGGCAAAGGGGGCAGTAGGCAGCTGCCACAGATGGCCAGAGGGAGAAGCGCAGTGGAAACAGAATAGCTCAGGTGCCACCTTGGCACTGGCCTCTGCTTTGCCCAATCCTCTAAGGATCTACACCTTCATTGATGTAGGTTGTAGTACCCCCACCACCACTACTCCTCAATGTCAACTGCAATCATGCCCCTAACTCAAGCTAGTGGGAAAGTGACTGTCTCCTCTGACTGGTCTCCAGAGAGCAGAAATACAACAGCAATCCTGGGGAGCTGCCCAAGTTTGAGCTTTGTTAGCACGGCTTTTTTTTTTTAATCTACTCCAGGATGATACTGAAAACCTCACAGGTCAAATTCTTAGCCTGACATTCAAAGCTCTCCAGAGGGTGATTCTAGGAGTTCTCTCTCCCTCCCTGTCCTTGGCATTTGGGCTCTCCTCTCACCAAGGTAATCTCCTTGAACACCCCAAGGTCTTTCCCAGCTATTTCCCCTCCTAGGATGCCCAACCTTGGCCATCTTTCCTTGTGTCCAAGTTGCATACATCCTTCAAAGCTTAGCTCGGAGCCCCTTAACTTTTCTGACTCAAGTCCTTTTAGATGCCTCTAGCCTGCAGTGATCTACTCGGTCCAGTTCCACGCCATTTGGCACTGACTGTATGACACTGTTTTATCTGGTTGTTTTCTGTGTGTATGCTTGGGCTCACCAACAAGATCACGGACTCCCTGAGAGCAGGAAGATTTCAGGGCACAGTGGGCTGAATGAAACACTTTCCGTATTTTGGAAACCCTAAAGCCCTCTCCCACTGTAAGCTCTTCTCTCTAATGATCATGGCATTTCAGAATGTCTTAGTGAGTGAATTCCTGAATGGAGGAGGGAAAGCCAGCTTTGGGATGCCAACCTCTGCTGAGGCCAGGCAGAAGTGGGCCTGAGAGCATCAAAGAAGGAAGGGGAGAGCAGATGTAATTACTTCTAGAGATTTTGCCTAGACCCCAGAGTCAGGAAGACCCAAGTTCAAATTCTACCTCTGACACTGTGATCCCAGGTGAATCACTTATACTCCCTGGGCCTCATTGCCTCATCTGTAAAATGGTACCAATTATCCCTCTAGTTCAAGTAGTTGGGAGAGTCAAATGAGGTAATGGTTGGGCAAGCTGTTTGGACACCTGAAGGTACTACGTTGATGATGTGATTATTAACTCTTCCTCTAAGGCAAGACCCCGCCCCCACTCCCCAGAGCAAATAAGGCCCATCTCCAGAGTTTCAGCTCCCACCCCAGAGAAAAGGGCCAAAAGATGCACTGTGTGTGCTCTGAGGAACCCTGACCCCATCCCTCCAGGTTTTCCATTTTTCCATTCCTGGCTGACCCAGGAGGGCAAGGGCCACAGTATGGAAGACACAGCCTTACCTTCAGGCAGCCAGGTGGCAGAGAAGCTAAGTGTTCACTGGTGACCTCAGGGCTCATGTGCAGCAGAACCAGGAGCAGGCTGAGGCTCAAGGAACTGGGCCTTGGCTCAGTGGTCTCCTGGGGAGCCATGCCACTGGCCTCCTTCAGCTTTTCTTGTCCCTTCCCTAAGCAGCCAACTATCTTGAGGTTGTGGGAATTTTAATAGGCCCATGCCAAGGCAGGAAGTATTGATATAGGTCAGTGAAAGTCAGAAACCACCAAAACCTCTGGGTGGAGGATAAGGAAGAGACATGGGGAGGAGGGGGAATATGAGGCCTCTGGGAGGCTCATTTTGGGGTTTGCGCATTGGGCGGCCATGACTGGGTATCTGTTACTGTCAGAGGGGGCTGGATGACAAGTCATCCAGGAGGCCAAGCGTCTCAGATCAGGAACCCCTCCCCTGCCTGCTGTATCAACTGGAAGAGAAGCCCAGGATGGTGTTCCCCCACCTATAAGAGTCCTTCCAGCTCTAGACTTCTGATCCTGTCACCTCATGAGCTCCTGTACCATGAGACTCTGGCCAGATAATCTGTGAAGACCCCAGAAAGCATGATGAAGAGTTTGGCCTTTATCCTGTAGTCAGTAGGAACTCTCCTTAGACTCTTCAGCCAGGGAATGACATGATGAAAGGGAAATTCAGGGAGGCTCTCTAGCACTTTCCTTTCCTCCTAAAATTATCCTCCCCCTCCACTCAAGTGGGAACTGGGGTGGACAGAAGTGAATAGAAAAGGAGTAGCGTCCAGTCGGGACCTTGAGAGAAGCAAGAGAAAGCATTCTCTTGGAGGTAGCTCGTCCTCCATCCCCTTGTGCTCAAGGTTGGGTTGGAGGAGATAAAGAGAGAGCTGCTTCTGTTTTTCCTTGGCTAGTTGAGCCTTGTCTCAGGCTCTGTCCATCTAGAGGCCCAACAAGAGTTTCTTCTCTAGCCTCCACTTGATAATTGGCTTCATCTAGCAGCAGTGTGGTGCAACAAAGACCTAAGCTTGAATCTCATCTATATTATTGGCCTGACCACGGGCAAGTCACCGAGCCTTCGTTTCCTCATCTGTCCAATGGGGGTAATAATTCCTAGAGTATTTCTCTTATAGGCTCGAGGTGAGTATACAGGGCAGTGCACTTAGTCCAACCCCTTCATTTTGTAGCTAAGGAAATTGAGGCAATCCAGGGAAATGAACAGACTTGCCCAAAGTAACACACAGAGGTAGAAGTGGGTAAGATTTAGGCCCAGATCCTCTGATTCTAAACCCAGCACTCTTAAAAAAGAAAATAAACCCTTACCTTCTGCTTTAGAATCGATATTATGTATCGGTTTCAAGGCAGGATAGCACTAAGGGCTAGGCAATTAGGGTGAAATGACTTGCCCAGGCTTATATAGCTTGGCAGTATCTGGATCTGGATTTGAACTCAGGACCTCTGATCTCCAGTTCTGGCTCTCTAACCACAGAACTACTCTGTGAACACTGCATGGGCACTTATTTCTCTGGGTAGATGTTATTTCCCTCAATTTAGACATTCCTTGGAGGCAGAGACTAATTTTTATTTGTTTTGTTTATCCCTAGGACCAACTGAGGAGGTAGCTATCTGGCACAGTGGGCCTAGAGTCAGGAAGACCTAAGTTCAAATCCAGCATTAGACACATTAGTGGAGTGACCCTGGGTAAGTCACTTCACCTCTGGCTGGCTGTTTCCTTCTCTGTAAAATGGGGATCATCATAATCACACCTACCTCCCAGAGTTGCTTATTTATAAAGTGCTTGACCAAATGCCTGGCACATAGTAGGCACTTGTTCCTCCTCCCCTGAAAACTTAGGACCTTCAAAACCTTCCTTGCTTGCTCATCTTTGCTGCGCTGTGAGCCCCAAAAGCTTTGGCTGGGGCTGCCTCAGAGACATTAAACCTCTCCCCATTCCCTAGCCATCTCCTTCATGGCCATCTTGGGTCCTGATGGTGCTACTTCATAAATGCCCACACCTGGCTTCACTCCCAGATCTTCCACCATGTCCTGGGTAGCTGCCTTACCCCTTTCTGGCTGCCCCCCACCCCACCCTTAAAACCATGGCCATTGTTCCGAGACGAGGGGTGCCAATCTAGCACTCTCCCAAATCTGCCCTGGCCACCAGCCCCCATGGATGTTGTCTCTCCCATTAGCACTGAAGCTTTTGGAGAGCAGGAGATTGTCTTGGTATCTCCTGCATCTGTCACGCGATCTAAAGGCAAACGTTTCCTACCTCCCCCGTTAGGCCAGTCCCTTTCCCTGAAGCTTTCCTCACCCAGTCTAGCCCAACTGACCACAGTTGCCACAGAGAACTGCAGAAAAGTGCCCAGTACAGTCAAATGGGGGCAATTGCTGGGTTCCACATGCCACCCAGTGGTCATACCTCACATGGCAGATAAAGGCTCACTGGGAGTTCTTAACTTGACTCTGACCCTGATCCCTTCTTCTCTCCTACCCTCTTTCTTCCCCTCTCCAGGGCCCCTGCCATTTCCCAGAGACAATAGCCTGTACTTGAAGAACTGGGGCCTTGGAAACCACTGCCATGGGAGACACTGGGACCCTCAGGCACAGATGGCTTCAGTACCATGAGATGAGGAGCATTGGGCATGGTTACCTTCATCATCTTCCTTATTCCATCAAGCCCAACTGACTGGTCCAGGCCAATTTAAAAGGCCCTCCTAAAAACGAGGGGAGCACAGACCATTCTACCGGTCAGATAAGGAAGAGTTTATGGCCAAACTAGAACTCGGACACAGTAGGGGGAGTGAAATCGGTAATTTTGACTGTACGACATTCAAAAGGTTTTACACAAACAAAATGAGCACATCCAAAATTAGAAGGAAAGGAGGAAACTGGGAATTGGGAGAATTGTTACAGCAAGTTTCTCTGATAATAATGTGACCGTTTTGATGATATAAAATGATAACAATTCTCGTAGAGGGACATTTCTAAACATAAGAGCCATTCCCCAATTAACAAATGGTCAAAGGGTATGAAGAGGCTACTTCCAAAGAAGAAACCAAAGCTATCTACAGCCATGGGAAAAAATGCTCTAAATCACTATTGGTTAGAGGAAGGCAAATGACAACAATTCTGAAGTGCTACCTTATACCTCTCAGGTTGGCTAATGTGACAGAAAAGAAAAAGGACAAATGTTGGAAGAGACATGGAAAAATAGGGACATCAATGCTGGAGCTGTGAACTGGCCCAGCCATTCTAGAGCAATTTGGAACTATCTCCAAAGGGCTGTAAACCTGCATACCCTTGGACCCAGCAGTACCGCTGCCAGGTCTATGTCCCAAAGAGATCAAAGAAAAAGGCAAAGGGATCCTGTGTACAAAACTATCTATCGCAGCTCTTTTTTGGTAGTGGCAAAGAATTGGGAATTGAGGAAATCCCCATCACTTGGGGAATGGCTGAACAAGTTGTGGCAGAGGTGGAGGATATTTGTGGTTTCAGAAAAGCCTGGGAACGCTTGGATGAACTGTTACAAAGTGAAATGAGCCAAACCGGAGAACAGTGTATACAGTAATGGCAAAATTGTAACAAGGATCCAGGGTAAACTACTTTGCTACCTGATCAACACAATGATTCAAGGCCCCACCGTCAGAGAGAGAACTGCAGACGTAGGGAAATGTTTTGGAGGGTGGGCTGCAGGGGGCAAGAAATGAAACTGAAAAAGTCTGAAGCACCTATTGAGCTCAGCAGACCGGAGGATCCTAAATACCTGAAGCTTTGAAGAGTTTAATGTCCAGTTCTGTCCTGATGGTCATCTGTTAGCTCCAGGAGAACTGGAGGGTCTGAATATCAGTCTATGTCCCACCTCCTTGCCTTTGTACAAACTCCTCCCTCCCGCCAGGTCTGGAATGCACTCTTTCCTCAGGTACAAATCTTGTCATCCCTGGCTTCCTTCAAGACTAGGGCCTTTAAGCTTCTGCCAGTGCCTCCCCTCCTACAAATGATCACTTTGTATCTATCCTGTTTCCACATATGTGTAATTGTGCCCAGAGGTAAAGAGGGATTCAGTTGGGTCAGGGCGGAGTATGAACAAAAGGCAGTGACAGAGATGGGCCTGGAAAAGATCTTGGAAGGTCTTGTGTGCCAGACAGTCAGGCAGGGGATAAGCAGTTATTAACCACCTGCTAGGTACCAGGCACTGTGCCAAGCTCAGAATATTGTTTTTAAGTAAATGAAGGCCAAAGACAGGCCTTACCCAGCTAATGGAGAAGGCAACAGACAAAGCACCCCCTACCCAAAGAATTTGACAGTATCCATTGAAAGTAACCAACAGAGGGAAAAGTAGTAGCATTCGCGAGAATGATCTTTACTCACCAGGTAAGGAGGAACCACAGCCATTGGGAGGTTTTCTGCTGTTGTTATTGTTTTTAGAGCAAAGTGGCCAGGCCAGATCTACTCTGGATAGCAGGCCGCAGGGGGACAAAGATGGGTTCAGGAGCTAATTGGAATGAAGGAAGGAGGACCAAACAGGCTCTGGTTGCTCTTCAGAAGGGTCTGCAACCAGGATAGTAGCAGTGGAGATAGAGTTGGCCAGGCTTGGTAACAGATTGGATATGGCAGATGGGGAGAGCCAAGACTTATGGGTTATGAACGTGGGAACCAAGAGGCCACCAGTAACACTGGGCAGTCAGAGGGGAAAGCAGTTCGTTTCTTTGCTTTGGCTTTTTACAAAAGGCACTTATTAAGTACCTGCTATGTGTTGTGTAGGGAATACAAAATAAAAAATGAGGCAGTTCCTGTCCTTATAGTCTACTGAGGGGAGGTGGTGGTGGAGTCCACATGTTTTCAGGCAGGCAGCATTCAAGGCAGGAAAGTGATGCCATCTGTGAGCTGCTCCATTTAAAGTGCTAGTAAGCCCTTTAGACAGGTGCAGATGGAAAGGACAGGGCCAAAGACTCCTATTTGTGAGTCACGCAAAGATGGTAGGAGAAGCTGGCAGAATGCAGAAGAGTGCTAAGGGAGAGTGTCCACACTGAAAAGGGCCAAGGAGAGAGAGCAGAACACATGATATTAAAGGGTCAAGAAGAGGCTGAGGAGGCCAAAAGCACAGGTGGACCAGGAAAGCTGGGCTTTCACTCAAAAGCATCAAAAACTAGAGGATCTGTTACATGGAGAGGTGAATTGGAAAATAAATTATCTGATTCTCCCAAACGTGTGGGTTAAAGAACAAATCACTGACTCACTGCATTGAAGAGAATGACAAGGAGGAGACAACACCTGATGCGGCCAAAGCAGTACCCCAGAGTGCCCACAGGAACAACAAAGAGGATGAGGAGCTAACCAACTAGAAAGGAACAAGCTAAAAGCCCTCAGACAAAGACCCAATTGGAAGGCCTAAAACTCAAGGAGAAATTAGTCCAAGGGAAAGTCAGCAACTACTGAACTCATCAGTAAGACTGGGAGCTGGTTCTTTGAAAAAGGAGGTTTTGGACTTCCAACAGGAGACCTCAAGAAAGGGAAAGAGACCAGAGGACAGACCAGAGAGTAAGGAGTGGGAGCACCCATGGCGAACCTTTCCCAAAGAAGGGCAGTGAAGGAGCTGGGGGGAGGGGAAGACACAGGCCAAGAGCCTGTCAGGCATGGGGCCTCCTGGGCATGGGAAGGAGCTGGGGGCCTGGAGGCTGGGGATACATGAGGCAGGCCTATTGGAGTAAGGTCCTCCCCAAGTCACGAGGGAATGGACTCAAGGATTCCAGGGGCAGGATTACCCGAAGCAGAGCTGAGATGGGTTTGGAAAGGAATTCGGATCCATTGGAATGAAGGAGTCTGGCAAAGGAAGGAGAAACCAAGAGGCTGGGATAGCAGCTCCTGGAAGGCAGGGATGGTGTCACCAGTTCATGGGGGGGGGGGGGGGGCAGTGACATGAATAAGATGCTTGTATCTGTGACATCTTGGAGGCTAGGCGAGGCCGTCAGGAGTGCGTGGGTCGGGATCTGGCCTTTGACACTTTCTGGGCCATTTGCAACCCTTCACCTGGCCAAACAGCTCGTAGCTCAGGGCGGGGGTTCTCGGGAGTTTTCCGAGAAATCCGGCCCGCCCAGGCTGGGATGGCTTTGAGTGCAGGCCACGCAAATATCAGCTGTTCCCCCCCCCCCCCCAACTGTCATAGCACAGTCACGGGCTAGCGTAGGAGGGAGAAACAACTCAGACCTGGGAGGGGTGGAGACGTGCCTCCCGCCCCCGCGCGTTCTGGCTCCGCCCCCGCGCGTTCTGGCCCCGCCCCCGAACGCCTTTGCCTAACCCCCACCTCAGGCCGCCGGGTGGCGCTGTGCGTAACTGGCTCGCGCCCCTCTCCAGCGGCAGCGGCGGCGGCGGCGGCGGCGGCGGCGGTAGAGGCGGCGGCGGTGGTGGCGGCAAAAGCCTCTCGCGCGCCCGAGGCGCGCTCGTCCGGCTGGCCGCGCTCGCGCCCGCCCAGTAGTCTGCCAGTCACTCCGCGGTGGGCTGTGCCTGTGCCCGGGATGGGTTGGGCCTGTGGCCGCGGGGCGGGGCAAGGCGGGACGCAGACTCGGCCGTGGTGGCGGCGGCGGCGACGACGGCGGTGACGGGGAAGAGGGGAGGTGACTGGGGGGGGCCCCCCCGGGCCCTCCGCCCCCCTACGAGGCCTGTGAAGGGGAAAAAAACCAACATGGCGGCTCTTCCGGTGAGGCCGGGAAGTGACTGCCCTTTGACTCCGGAAGTAGATGACCGCTGGTTCCGTCCTTCCCCAAGATGGCGGAGGCGGTGGCGGCGGCGACCGAAGAAGAAGAGGAGGTGGCCGGGCCGCGACTGCCACAGCTGCTGGAGACCGGTCGCCGGCTCCTAGGTGAGGTCGAAGACACCAGCGAGTCGACAAACTCCAGGTTCATCCAAGAGAAGGTGAAGCAGGGTTTGGAGAGCCTGGATAAAGCTTCTCGCATGATGGCGCAGCTTGACCTGTTCAGGTGCGAAAAGGAGAGGGGGCGGGGCCGCCAACGGCCAGGTGGGGGGCAGTGGGGGCCGGGCGGAAGAGGGACCGAGCGCCCCACGTCCCGGACAAGGACTCCGGGAGTGCCGGCAGCCGCATGTCATTGACAACTCCCTCCGGGACTTCCCCCGGGCACCGTTCCGCCCGTGCATGTGGTTCCCGGGGTCAGTGGCCGAGCATGGCCAGAGCCCAGGCTCAACCTTTCTCTCTACCTTCCTTACAGCTCCAACGAAGACCTGGAAGAAATCTCTTCCACTGATCTGAAGTACCTGATGGTTCCCGCCCTCCAAGGAGCTCTCACGTTGAAGCAGGTCAATTTCAGCCACAGGCTGGAACAAGTACAGAGTGCCCGGGCCCACTTCCTGAACTTCTTAAAGCAGTGCCAGAACTACAAGGTCACAAAGTTCGAGCTTCCCCTAACCCATGACAACCTCCTTGGAAGAAAAGTAATAGACGGGACCCCAGGAAATCAGCAAAGCCTCGTCACCATGGCCTCTCACAGACAAGCCAAAATTGAGAGGTGAGTCAGTGGCTGCGACTCGACAGAGTTCCCACGGGGGATGCATGTTTGGGGGAGACCCAAAATGGAGCTTGCTGTTAAGGGGGCGAGTCCTCACTGAGGAGAGATCGCCAAGATTTGCCAGAAAGCACTGCCTTTGGTTGAGTAGACACCCCTCACCTCCATCTCTGAAACCAAGGTCTAGTGAAAAGAATGCTGGCTCCTTTGTTTGGAGTCCTCGACTCTGTTCCCCACCCTGCTGTGTGTGCACTGTATCCTAGCTCTAGACTATTTAAGTGGAAAGGGACCTTAGGAACCAGCTAGTCCACCTCCCTCCCCCTCAGTTTGCAGTTAAGAAAACTGATGATTAGAGAGGAGAGACTTGTCTAAGCTTATTCAACTGTATTCATTAGCAGGTCTACTGGGCATTTGACTCCAGATCCTTTAGTTCCAAAACGAATTCTCATTTTGAGAAGCCTGGAGCAGATCACTTTCTGACTTGATTGCTCCATTGGAAAAAATAGAGGTTTCCCACAGATGCATGAGAATGTCATGAAATTCATTGAGAAAAACGAATGTGAGTTTTTTGAATTTGTGGAAAATGATTTTATATCTTATAGATCAGATTCTTCAGACATAGGTTAGACTAAATGGCTTCTGAGGTCTCTTCCTATTCCTAAGATCTAGGATTTTGGTCAAGAGCATTACTCTAAACTGAAGGTCCCATAGTTTCCTCAGGACTGAGATTCTATTCCCTGTCTCCCTCCCAGGAAGAAACTTTGAAGGATGGGAAGCAACCCACACCGATTTCATGTTGTTTCTCTTCTCTGCCGGAAGGAACAAGAACTATTCAGGGTGCATTATGAGTGCCAGCTGGGACTGGGGGCCTCTTAGTGGAGATGGAACCCAGTGGGGCTTTAGAAAGAGGCCTGGAGATTGAAGTTTGTCTGTTGTGGAAATGTATCTGTATTAAATGCTGTAAATGTAGGCCTGAAAGGGATTGTTGGCTCCCCAGTGTGGCCTTTTGGAAAACCCTCTCTTGAGGATATTATATTCAGAATCTTTGTTGAAAAAATCCAGATTTCTGCCAAAAAGTTCATCTATTCCAAAGCATTCCTGAGCAGGAATTTCCTCTGAAGCATCCTTGAGATGTGTGATCATGTGCAGCTTCAGGCCTAGTGGTATGCTCTTTAAGCACCTAAAGGAGAACTTACCTACAATGAATGGGCTTCTCTGCCATGGGCAATCTTCCACCCTTCTTGACAAGGTTTCCTGTGTAGTGCTCTGTCCATAGCTTGATAACCTGATATAACCCAGAACATTGGGCAGCCATAGCTATGCTGCTGTGTTGCCTGGCGTCTCAGTCAAGTGAAGCATGTGCTTGGACCATGGCATTAGCGGTCAGCTTAGCAACTTTACTAGAACCCATTCCAGCTCCCCTCCTTTCCTAAGTGGTGATAATTAGAATTTTATCAAAAATTTGCCCTTGTTGGAGGAGTAAGAGTCTCTTTTGCTGGTGGTAGACAATTTGAGAGAAATGGCTCCCTTATTCTCCTGTGTTGAACCTGCCATTCACTTATTCCTTAGGAAGCTTTCTGCTTCATGGTCTTCCCTTTCACGTTACCTTTATTCAGGGCCCCCAATTCATCTCACATTTCTGGAGTGTTCTTCTCTACTCCCTCTAGACTTTCTGTATGGATTCAATTATCAGCCCTGTAGATGATTCTCAGATCAAGCTAGCCACCCCACCACCACCACCTCTCTCTGACCTTTAGACTGGGGTCTCTGAGTGCCTATTGGAGGGAGAGATGTCTTGCAGATGTCTTTAACTCAGCATGTGCAAGACAGAAGCCTTTTCCAGGCTTCCTTATTATTGTCAAGGACACCAGCATTTTCCAAGCCCCTCAGGCTCAAAACCCATCTTATCTTATCTTCACTTCTTAACTCCCCACCCCCATCCCTGGATTATTGCAATACCCTACTGGTTTGACCCGCCCTTGCCTCAAGTCTCTTCCCCACTCCAGTCCAGCCTCACTTCAGCTGTCAGGGATCTTCCTAAAGCATAGATCTGACCATATCCCCTATTCCTTAAGGTCCAAGGGCACCGAAATTCAATATAAAACCCTGTTTAGCTTTTAAAGCCCTTTGCATTATAGCCCTTCCTATACACCTTCCTAAACATTTTGACTCCCTACCCTACCTCCCACTCCTACACGGTGACAGGAACAAGATACTCCATTTCCTGACTCCCTGCATTTGCCTGAAAAGTGCTCCTTTCTCAGGTCTCCCCTGAAATCCCATTCATTGTAGGCAAACTCTTTTGGCACCTCCTTAATGGTGCCCCTTTCCTTCAGTTAAGCTGTTGATTTATCTTACTCATGCATAATCAATTGCTTGTTGTCTCTCTGCTTAGATTGTAAGCTCCTTGAAGGCAGGGATTGGTTTTGCCTTTCTTTCCACTTAGTGCAGTACCCAGCACATAGATGTTTAATAAACGCTGGTTAACGTGAATCTGCCATCCAGTGTGGTGTTTGTCTTGCCCAGTTTGTTTGTTTTTTGTCATCTCTAAATTTTGTTTTCACCTGTGCCTTCTAATCATTGATTAAAATGTTAAACACCACAAAACCCAAAGATAAGTGACTGTGACACGGAGTCAACCAGAAACCCTCCAGAATGGAATTGGATCCATTAATCACTATTTGGGGCAGGTCATTCTACTGGTTGAACCCACATAACTGCACTGTGCTCCCAGCTCACATCTCTGTTTTGTCCAGGACTTTGCTGAAATCCAAGTTATTTTGTCTCTGGCATTCCCCATTGGCTGACCCTGTCAGTAGAAGGAAGTATGGTTAGCCTGGAATGAACCTATTTCAGCCTGGTTGAAGTCCTGTGGATTCTTTTTTTATTATTCATTGATTTTTGGCCCTGACCTTCCGTCTTAGAATGAGTACTGTGTACTGGTTCCCAGGCAGAAGAGCGGTAAGGGCTGGGCCATGGGGGTGAAGTGGCTTGCCCAGAGTCACCCAGCTGAGAAGTGTCTGAGGCCACATTGGCACCCAGGACCTCCCGTCTCTGGGCCTGGCTCTCCATCCACCCAGCTGCCCCCCAGTCTGGTAGATTCTTAAGGGTCACCTTTCCCTTTCTACATGCTCACAAACCATCTCTTTCTTAATACATTCTAGAATGTTGTTTGGAAGAAGACGCAGGCTTACCAGCCTATTGTTTGTAAACACTGCCACATTCTTCCCCTTTTTCCAGTCTCCTGGCACCTCTTCTGTTCTGAGTTTCCCAAGATCGCTAGTTTAAGCTGCTAGTTTAGTCAGTACCCTGGACAGTAGTTTTCTAGGGCCTGCTGACTGGAAGGCCTTGAAAAAGCTGTTATTTGCTCTCTGACCATCTCTCCTCACTCCCTTGCATACCAAATCTGTTGCATCCGTCAGAGCCTAAAAATGATAGCTTTAAAGGTGGAGTATCTAATCTGTAGACCAATACGGTGCTGCCCCACCAGTAGCCTCGGCAGAGCAGATAGAAGCCAAGTCAGGCCAGCAGGTCTTTTTCTTGGTTGACCATGCTAATGGTTGCCTCCTCATGCCAGATGGTAGTTATTTTATCCCCAGTGTTTTGGTTATCACCAGCCTCGGATCATTGGGGGTTGGAGAATGCCTGCCGTTCGTACCCAACCTCCTCTTGACTCTGGCCTCCGTTGCCATCTTCCCTTGAGGTGCTTTGATTCTGGCATTATGAGCCCCCTGCCCACTGAGATTGCCAGCCTCCAGGGTCATGAGCTCCAGGCCAGCCGACTTTTCTCCCCAGAGCTAATGTGGCCCTTGGGTCTCATCTCTGTGGGGTGGGGAGGAAAACACTGGCATACACCTGCCATGGCTGGAGTGGGCGGTCAGGTGGCACACAAGCCATTTACTGGGGTCAGCGAGGGCAGATGGGTGGGGAGGGGGTGGGGGGGGGTGCGACAGGCACTCTACTGGTGCTGCTCTAACATGCACACATGCACCCGGAGGCCAAAGGCTACATTGTAGGAGGTCACAGAGAGCCTGGGGAAGAAGGGGCTCTGACTGGCAACATTGTCAGAAGGGCTTGAGAGTATCCATCCTTCTGTGTTTGTAACCTGTGGTGATGTTACAAGCTGCTGTTGTTACTGGAGTCGCTACTCTGTATCCAATTCCTTACATGTTTCTAACCGCCTCTCTAGAGATAGGTGTGGACTGCTGGCTGTGTAAGAGAAGAGTGCCCAGCGGGAACGGGAAGGGAATGAGCATTTATAGAGTGTCTCCTATGTGCCAGGTGCCGGGCTAAGCACTTTACAAATATGATCTCGTACGACCTTCACAGCAATCCTGGGAGGGAGGTGCTGCTGTTTTCCCCATTTTACTGGAAGGAGGAAACTCAGGCAGACAGAGGTAAAGTGACTTGCCCAGGAACCCACAGTTCATAAGTGTCTGAGGCTGGATTTAAATTCAGGTCTTTCTGACTCCAGGCTTAGTGCTCTCGCCCCTGAGCCGAGGCCTGCCAGCATAAGGATGCGGCTGGTAGTTTGGGGCCCTTCCTTCCCCAACACTTCTTTTGGAATGCTGGAGGGCACTGGTCTGTAGCTCTCAGAATCTATTGAGGTGGCATTGTGAACCGAATGTCAGGGAGCAACCTTGCTTCTTTGGGCCTTGTGGCGACTTGGGGACAACGAAGAGGGTTTGGCCACAGAGGCCCTGCCTCTCTCTCTCTCTCTCAGGTTGCACGAGAGATAGAGTGGGAACAGGATTGGCCGGAGCAGCCTCTGGCAATACAGCTGCTAGAAATGAAACCATTTCCCCTTGTTCCAGAAGCCTGCTGGCCCGTCTCTTTGGCACATGCAGAGTCGACTACTACACCTGGGTGTCCTACTAGGGAGCAGGAACACCTGGGGTCTGTACCTTTCATAGGAAGAAGCCACCGGGCTTAAGAAGATCCAAGTGGCAGGAATGATAAGTGAGTGAAAAAGCATTTATGATAGGCCATCCCCTGTCTGAAGCACTCTCTCCCGCCCACCCATATTGTTTGGGTCTGGCCAGATGTGTCGCCGCCCTTGAAATGCCATCAGCAGGGAATCATTTGTTGGTTGTAACATGCCACTTCCCTAGATGTGAATTACAGTGGCTGGGGTTCCTCCCTCTGCCCATGCCGGCAGGTTGTCTATTTCAGGCAGCACATGTTTCCTGCTCTAACAGAGCATGTTGGGAGAAACGAACTGACACTTCCATTTCCTTAAAGAGATGGCTAGGCAGATCCCACAAACTGCGTAGTTCCATATCCTTTCATGGAACCTCGTTAGGCACACCTCATCTGGCTGGTGGGGGTGGGGGGTAGCATAGCAGAGGCTCAAAGAGCCTGGGAAAAGATGATGAGCCATTTTGATTGCCAACCTCAGGCTCAAGTGCCCCCTCCTTGAAGAGGTCTTCCCCGACTGTCCCTCCACTCTCTCTCCCCAAATATACACTTAGTACGTGTGTGTATTCATTTCTCTGGGCACATGTGCTTCCCCAGCAGAATGTCAGCTCCCTAAGGTCAGAGTCTGTCCCACCTTTATGTGTGTATCTCTAGCATCTAGCACAGTGCTTGGCGCATACATGCTTGCTGGCCAATTGGGATATTTGTCCTGAACTCTTCAAAAGGCCAGAAGTGGAACTGATGGAAAGGCAGGTTTCAGGTGGCATCTAAGTGGTGTCACAGGGGATAGAGTGCTGGACCTGGTGCCAGAAAGACCTGAGTTCAAATCCAGTCTCGGATAATCACTAGCTGTACGACACTGGGCAAATCATTTCACTTCTGTCTGCCTCCGTTTCTTCAGTTATAAATTGGGAATAATAATACCACCCACCTCCAAGGGTTGTCTTAAGGATCAAATGAGATAATGCATGCAAAGTGCTTTGTAAGCTTTCAAGTGCTCTATATGACACGCATATGACATGTCTCTCTGAGATACATATATGTGACATAAAGAAGAACTTTCTAGCAGTCAAAGCTGTTCAGCCGAGCATAACACAGCACCTGGCCTGTGGGCACTTGATAAACAATGATTGGCTCCCTATCCCTGAAAGTATTTCTTAAGAAAATAAATGACCACCTGGCAGGGATGTTGAGAGGAACCCAGTGTGGGTGGGAAGTCAAACTCGGTGGCCTCTGAAGTCCCCGTTGGTTATAAGATTCTGGGGAAATGAAAGTCACAAGGCCTGGAGGAAAATTTGATTCGATCGACCACAGATTGATCCAATAATCTAAAGAAGTTGACTTCTGGAATCAGATTATCTCTCTTATTGTCTTCTTTTTCTTTAGTATCTTCTTTTCTCCTGGCTTCAGTTCTTCTCACTTCTTTTAAACTCTTACCTTCTGTCTTAGAATTGATCAATACTAAGTGGCTCCAAGGCAGAGGAACAGCAAGGGCTAGGTAATGGGGGTTAAGTGCCTTGCCCAGGGCCACACAGCTAGGAAATGTCTGAAGTCAGATTTGAACCCAGGTCCTCCAAACTCCAGGCCTAGCTCTATCCACTGAGCCACCTAGCTGCCCCTAGTTCTTCCCCCTTTTTCGTAATCCCTTCCTTTCTTGAGGCTCAAGGGAACTGGGTTATGAGACCTGACAGCCCTACCAAGACATGATCAAATTTCTAGGCTTGCTTGTTCTTGAGAGAGGGAGAAATCATGTTGAGTATATAGATATAGATAGATAGATATACACACACATATATTTATGTATATATATATATATATATATACATAAATATACTTGACCTTGTCATGATCATTGTATTTAGGAAAATGTGGATGAGTTTACTGCAAGTCATCTTAGGGGGAGGGGAGCAAATCCTCCCTTTCGAAGTTCCCAATTAGACCTTCTTAGGAAGTTTGCTTTCTCTTCCAAAGCAAATGGTGAGCTGGATTGCTTCAGTCACCAATGAGCCTTTGATATTGACCCCTCTGATATCAAAGTCCAGTTCCCATCTAGTAGCAGACAGGGACTCCTATTGTTGTTGTCTTCCTCTGTCCCTCCAGCCTCTAGAACAGGGCCAGGCCCAGAGCAGACACTTTATTGCTGTTTGTTGCATTGAATTCTGTGGGACAGATACAAGCAGAAGAAGGAGTTGGAGAACAAGTTGGCATCTCTGGAGACTGCTGTGGAAAGTGGCCTTGCAGATGAGGAGCAGGTCCGGGAGTATTATTTGCTTCACTTACGGAAGTGGATCAACATCAGTTTGGAGGAGATCGAGAGCATTGACCAAGAAATCATGATCCTGAAAGCCCGAGACTCGGGAAAGCAGGTAGGCCGCCATGGGGGCTGCACTTCTGCTGTGGATTTTTACAAGAGAACTCCTCATTCGATTTCAGTCTAAGATTTCATAAATGAACTCCTATTGTCACGACTGAGCCAGGTAGGTCCTACAAGACCTTGAGAAGCCTGACCTTGCTTGCCTATCGCGTGGTAATGAGCTCATGGGAAATCCAAGAATCTACCATCTGGGCTTCAGCTGCCAGGCAGCAGATATTCAGTTGAATTAAGCTCACCAGCCAGCTTTGGAATGCCTGCTCTATCTGAGGTGTTGATGTAGTTGCTGTCCTTAAAGCAGTTGTTTCCCAATCCTTCCTTAGTGCCCAAGCCAGTTCTAGATGTTTCTGGTTTTGTGACACAGTAGGGGAGGAGACTGAGAACAGGTGACATGATTGTAACACAGGGCTTTTGGAGCTTCCAGAAATACTCTGAGCCTCTATGGCAACTAATCTCTGTTATTCCTTGTCCTTCTCAGGCATCAACTTCTCGTATACCTTCGCAGGGCAGGCCTCCAACCAAACCTTTTATCCTCACCCGAGACACCACACAGGCCAAGTAAGTAGCACCTGGAAGGGCACTAGCTCTTACGGGCCTCTGCCATCAGACTGGTGTGGCTTCCACATGTTACAGACCTGCTGAACATCATAGAAAGGTGACATTCTCCCCTATGGAGAACGCTCCCTTCCCATTTTGTTCCCATGGCATTTAACTCCTAAACCTAAGACTTAGATGAGATTCTAAGAGGAAAAGAAATCAGAACTTCTGACCAGAGTTGTGCTACCTGAAGGCAGGGAAGGGAGCTAAAATTGAATGAGGTTAATATGGTCATCTTCACCCTGAGACTGGATAACATAACTGCTTGTTAGGATTCATGGTTCAATTTGAGATTGGCCTGGACGCTTTCTAATGTCCCTGCCAACTCTGGGATTCAGTGATGCTGCTTTGAACCCCTTCCTTCTCTTTATTGATGGCCTTTCTCCTTTAGCTACACCTCCAAATGTCACTCTTTTCCTTAAGATTTCATTTTGAGACCTTGGGACAGTGTTCCCTCCCTCAGGGTCATAGGCGAGAAGAACAGTTGGGGAGCTTCCTCTGTTCCTGTCAGACCCACCAACTGGACTTGGGAGGGTCTACAGAAAAGTAACACTTTAATTGAGCAGTTGTTAGCCGCATCCCTTCTTTTGGGGTTCCCTCCTTGGGAGATGCTTCATCTTCTAATGGAAGCCTGGCCATGCTCTTAGTCACCAAAGTCCACCTTGCTTATCTTGGTGGTGGTATGGTTTTTTGGAGCAGTCACTGAGCAAGTGTGAACAGTGCAGCACTGAGACTTACTTGGTGAGCTCATCACTGAACAGAAAGGGGCTCTTTGCATTCAACTCCCTGATGCCAATTTGCTTCCTACAGGGTATTTGGATCTGGCTATCCTAGCCTGGCGACCATGACCGTGAACGATTGGTATGAGCAGCGACAGAAATGGGATACACGCAAGAATTCAACAGGTACAAGTCAATCAGCAGGCACTCAGTGCGTGCCCAGGTACTCTGCTGGAGTGCTAAAGGAAAGGAACGCTGGGAAATGGTCAGGATGATAGAAGTTGTGTCCAAGCCACCAGGCTCCTGCTCCATGTTCTTTAAAGTGGTAGAGAGGCGACTACGGTTTATGCTAGGACCTCCGAAACTTCTCAGAAAGGGGGCCTCTCCCCTTATTTGGTAAGCAGAAGGGTCAACGTAGACAGGCTGTGGGCAGCCAGGGGAATGCGCTTTCCCTTCCAGAAGGTGAGTAGTTGGCTTCATTTCTCTTGAGCATTCACTCTGTGTCGGTCACAGTGGCTAGGCCTAGGCTAGGCCTTGCCCTGAAGGAGCTAACTTGGCAGCAGGAACCATGCATTCTGTTTCTGTTTGTTCCGCCTCACATATCCTGGCACCAGTTGGTCTGGCTAGTCTGAGGGCTGGTTACATACACTGAGATCACTAAAGGATCACGGACTGCATTGGAATGTGCCCCCCCCACACCCCATCCCCTGGCAGTGCCTCTGATTCCCACTTCTTTCCCTTCCCTTCGATCACAGGTACTCTTAGCTCTAGCTTTTCTATTATTTTTGTATTTTCCCAGACCTTGACCTGCTGCCTGGAATACCCAGCCTAGGAGTAGCCCTGGTGAACTTTTTGTCCACATGTCCTCTGTGGCTATTGTTTACCTTCAGTGGAGTTTCCACAGTGTGCTCGGGCTCACTCTCCATCACATTTGGAAAGGAACAAGGGCCCTGGAGGCCCAGGGGAGTTCTCGGCTTTGTTTTGATGGTTATCCCTTCTTCCTCCCCTTGCCCCTTTTAGTGAACCTCCGCCAGGACGCCGAGCAAGATGAGGAACAAGAAACAAAGTCAGAAGAGGATGAGGAAGACACGCTGCACCGAAAGCGCAGTTGGGACGACTGGAAAGACACACACCAGCGGGGGTATGGCAACCGGCAGAATATGGGCTAATCTCAGCCTGAAGAAATAGGACCAGAGGGACTTGAACCTCCACCTCCAAAGGAAAGTTGTCCAGGTTCCCTCTCCCCTGCCCTCCTCCCTCTCCTGTGTACAATGACATCAGAGACAGTTCATCTTGCTGTGCATTTAATAAAGTGTCAAAAGACTGAGTGTGCACTTGTAGCCTAGCTGATGAGCTGACAGAGCTGTTGAGCAGAGAGTCCCAGTTTACCAGACATTCCCAAGTAAGTGGAAAGGGAAAGGCAATGAGAAATAGTGGCTCTGTATTGTCGATGGTTGTATTGATTCTCTTTTAAAAAATAAAATCCCATGTGTTACTTAAGCCTCCATGGAACCAAGCCCTTTCCTGGGCTGGGCTAGGTAGAAGGCACTTGCCCGTGGAAGATCTGAGGAATTGGCTCAGCAAATTCCCTAGACTCGTAGCCAGTGGTGCTTTTCTCCAGCCCTGGGTGACAGCCCCCTTCTGCCCAGCAAGTACTTTGGGCACTGTGACATTTGCAGAAGGACAGAAACAGGCTAAGATCTTACAGCCACTTGGCGTCACTTTCAGGAATTGGCAGCAACGACTGGTGGACACCCAAGGCCAGCCATTACAGACTGTTCCTCAGGCACTACTTGAAGCAGTTTAAAAAAAAAAAAACAACAGTGCCTTAGGGGTCTCACCAGCACTTGCTTTGGTCCCACGTGGAGGCTATGATGTGAACACAAGATCCTGGGACTCCTGGTGCCTCTGATTCCCACCTCTTTCCTTCACCTTAAATCCATCGAGATCACAGATTCTTCCCTTCTAGCTCCTCTGAGAGCTGTGGTTGCTCATTCATTGCTGATGTCTTGCAGAGATCGTCCTCTTTTTGGAGGCTGCAGGGATACAGTTTTACAGAAGTGTTTGCCGTGTCTTGTAGAGAAGGGGTGGCTGGCTCAGACCCTTGTCTCTGGCATTTTAATTGCTCCTCCAGGATCTGTGATCTCCTCAGTGTGGCTCTTCCTTCCAATGTGTCTTCCCTAAGATCATCACTCGAAGTTCCTTCCTTGGCTTCTTTGGACATCAAGAGGATACTGTTGAAGCTGCCAGCCAATTTTCTTGCTCTCCGTCTGTGACAGACCTGTCTTTTGGAATCACCCGTTTCTTGATGATGTTTTGCTCTGTAATTCCTTTTTTGGAATGTGTTGAACCCTGCTCATTGGATGACCCTCAGCGTGGCTTCTGTGGAGACTTATCATGTTCCACTTCTCAGCAGCACATCCTCAGAAGAATATTGGTATTAAATAGGTTTGACTTACTTTGTCTCAAGGAAAAACTTGGGGTCATTCAAAGAACTTGGAAGTTGCACAAAGACAATTCTGCTTGATCTCTTCCTCCTAGTCCATCCGGAGCCTAATTCATCATCTATTTGCAATGTCTGCTGATGGACAAATTCTTACACGCCGTCCATTCAGTTACGTATTGTCTTCTGGACAATAAACAACCTTCGTCCACTTGTATCCGTTTCTGGCATGGAGTGTTAGGCCTCAGTCTTTTAAAGAATTTATGGGTTTCACTTAGAAGGTTCTGTTCTGCAGTGTTCCAAGTCTCGAAGTAGTCACTATGGTGTCATCCTTGAGACAGGAGCATTTAGAGGACATGACACCTCTAGAGAATCCCCTTCCATATGGACCTTGCATTGGATCTTCTCCATGACAGTAGTGGATTGCCTTGCTTGAGATTTCCCTAAGTAGTGGGTCTTGCAACAAGGCTCTGTTTTATGTTTCAGAGGTCAGCATATGCCAAGTTGGGAAAGAGCCAAGAAGGTGGTGTTTTGGCCTGTCCAATCATATGGTTGTTTTATTCAATAATCAGAAGCACAGTGTAATCTCGTATTCTCTCAGTCAGTTGGGTGATAGTAAAAACACAGTGTATCGTAGAATTGTCATTGTGAAAATCTGCTTGCTCGTTTCTAATAACTTTATTAAGTATGCACTCAATATGCGTGTGTAGATTATTCTTAGAAAATTTGCCATAGGTGGGGAATGTACTTCCTGATAGATACTCTCTAGGAGCTTTTTCTTTTCTTTCCTTTTTTAGTCCTCAAGTCTGAGATCTTTTCCCATGCTTCAGCTCCCTTCCCTTTCAGATATCTTGAGAATCAACCTCATGTCACCCTCCAAATGAATGATGTTGCCTCTTGCTGATTTTCTCATCATGAAATTCTTCCATTGCCTTTTCCACTTCCTCTTAGCTGAGTCTGTGCTCTTTAAGTCCATGTGTTATAGCTATACTGCCCTGGTGGTAAAAGACAAACAAACGAACAAACAAAAATTTGTTGATCACGACTTCTGCTAATATTTTCCATTTTTAGTCTCCTTATCCTTTTTCCAATTTCATCCTTCAGTGCCCTGAGGATGGATGCCTGTTAGTTGGGTCTCTCGCCAATGTTTCTTCTACCTGCCACTGCTTCCCACGATTTTATCAGATATTGTCCAGAATCTCCCGCCATCTGCTTCCATAAGGTTTTTGCAAACTTGTTTGTATTCTAAATGAGTAGTGTTCTCGCCTGCTGTATCCCTCCACTTAGCAAATAGATCAAGTGTTTGTTGACTAAGGCAGTTTTCCGGATCTTTGTGACTCGTAATTATGGCATTTGATTACATTGGTTAAACTGAATGAAATGTTATAATGATCATCAATGTCCTGTGCTCCATTTATTTCTCATTTTGTTTAAGTCTGATTGGAGTTGTTTGAATTGCATGCCATGTCTTCTCATTTTGATTCTGCTGCTTTTGTATTCATTTTAACCCTTGCTCTAACAAGTCAATGGGCTTGACTGTATACAGATAGCTGATTCAGGAATGGCTCTCACATCAATACTGAGGCATTTCCTATCTGTTAAAATAGCAATTAAATGTTTGATTCCATTATCTGGTGCTTGGCATATTTCACATAGTATATAGAATCCTTGACAGGCCAGTTGGTGATGAACTACTTGGCCTTGGTAAACCATGAAATTATGAAAAGAAAAGTGGAAAATGGCCTCGTTTCTACACAAGCCCTGTGCAGTTATTAAGCTTCTGGTGGGAGGGGTGGGCACCATGGTTTAGGGGTATGTGCATGTGTGTGTGTGTGTGTGTGTGTACATGCATGTGTGCGTGGATGTGGGTGTGCATGCATGTGGGTGAGTGTGTGTTTGTGTGTGTGTGTGTGTGTTTGTGTGTGTGTGTGTGTGTGTGTGTTGGAAGAAGGGCCTTATACACCAGGACTTTTCAAATACCTGGGCCCAGCTTTTGCCATGATGGAAATAAATGCTCTCCTAAAAAGCTCCAATTCACTTCAGCATTAGTATCTGTAGGACAGACCCTTAGATGTGACTAGAGGGGACAGTGAGCCAAAGAAGGGAAAGGAAAGGGTTTAGGATCTGAGAATGTCATGGCTGGATCTAGTTAAGCCCCCTCATCTTAAAGATGGCCAACCTTTGGGAAAGTGGGACCCCGAGAAGGAAAGGGACTCTGTACCATAGAGTTCCAGAGATGGAAATGCCCGTTGGTATCCTGGTGCCAGTCCTGTTGTACCCAAGGGTCTTGGGAATGGAGCCAGACACTCCAGGATCACTGACACGAAATAGCTTGGCCCAGGCCTCTTCTCCTATGTCAGTAGTCACGATGACACTCAGTTGACTAGCGCTTTCCTTTGCTCAGCCAGGGGAAGAATGGGCTGCTCGTTGGAGCCCAGTTACTGTAGTACATCCACCCAGACCAACACTTAGCTACATAGCATCAGGTCTCCAAAACTTGGTGTCAGATGACTCGATACAAGAAAGGTGACGGCACCCCCCTCCCCCCAAGCTCAGAGGAATTCCCATTCAAGAGAAGCTGGAATAGGACACCCTGGCCTTCCGCTGGATGGGTACCCAGCAGGGTCCTAAGGGGAGCTGCATCAGGCAGGCAGGTTCCTGCATAACTGCTACCACCCAAGTGACTGCCTCGCCTCTCCCTAGGGTCCCCACGGTAGCTCTCTAGTTCCAGGAAACCTCTTGAAGGCAGGTTACTTATTCTTTTTGGAATGATAGTTCCTATTGCTCTAGCCACACTATCGGGGGATAGATATTACAAGCCATGCGTTCCTGTCATACACTTGAGGAAGCTGAAGGAATTTCAACAAAGGGGTAGGGGGAGACAGAATTGAAGTTGCCTAGCAGATGTTTGAAAGGACCTGGGAGGATCCTTCCAGTGACCTCCACAGCCGTCTCCCTGCCGAATGCCAGCACTTAGAAAGCTGCTCAGCATGGTACAGGGAAAAGGATCCTACACTTGGGCAGCTAGGTGGCTCGGGGGATTGGGAGCCAAGCCTAGAGATGGGAGGTCCTGGGGTCACATGTTTTGCAAATGCCGCGTGGTCTAGGAAACTTAGACCCTTCGAAGGGAAGGAACAAACCCTGCCAATGTTGCCTGTTTGGGAGAGAGAAAAAAAAAGACCAAACCCCAAAGCCCTTTTCCAGATCCACCCACATGATAAGGCACAGAGGGCCCTTTGCCTCATGCCCCCAGTATTGCACCTTTGTCACAATGGGGCTCTGGTGACACATCCTGAGTCTCTGAAGACATTCTGGCCAATCTGCCCAGTAGCCTGGGAGCTCTGAAGACACGCTCCTTCCTGTGAGTTCCTGGAGACCCAGCGACATGCTCCTTCCTTTTTCCTCTAGGCACTTAGCACAGGACCCCCAGTATGGTGGTGCTCTGGGGCGACCTCTCCAAAACCATGCTTGCCCAATGGATGACTGTGAGCATTCTCACCTGGCACCTCCTCATGAGTTTGGCTCATGACTGCTACAAGGTGAAACTGTCAGTGGCCTCCCATTCACCCAAGCCAAAGGCCTTTTGCCAGCCCTCATCCCCAGGACTTCTTGGCAGCTTTTAGCATTGTTGACCGCTCCCTTGGATTGGTTTATTTCCCCTTATTTGCTTTGCCTAGAGACCTCACAATCTCCTGGTCCCCCGCCTCCTACCTGGCTGATGTCTCATCCTTTCATTGGTTCTTCTGATCTTTTTTTTAAACCCTTACCTCCCATCTTGGATTCAATACTATGTATTGGTGCCAAGGCAGAAGAGCAGTAAGGGCTGGCAATGAGGGTGAAGGGACTTGTCCAGGGAACCCAGGGCCACCTACCTAGGCCTGGCTCTCAAGCTACTGAGCCACCTATCTGTCCCTCTTCCTGATCTTTTAACGAGGGTTTCCCCAGAAGCCTATCTGTAGAAATGAGGAGTCAAACATTTTACGAAGCCCCTACTATGTGCCAGGTGTTTGGCAAATTTTATCTCATGTAATCCTAGGAAGGAGCAGAGGGTGGGCTGTAATTATCTCCATTTTACAGCTGAAAAAAAAAACAGAGGCAGACAAAAGGTTAAGTGTCTTCCCTAGGGACACATAACTAGTCAGTGAGTGAGGCTGGATTCGAACTCAGGCTAGCCACTCTATCCACTGCACCAGCGAGCTTTTTCCCTTGGTCATCTCTTCTTACATTCTTTCCCCTGGCAATGGCATTCGCCCTCGTGGCTTCAACTACTGCCACATCTATGGGATTCCTTCGAAATCTCCAGCCCTTAGTTCTCTTGCGAGTTCCAGAGCCTCATATCCGACTGAAAACTGAGTCAACACAAGCTCATTGCCTCCCCTTCCAGACCTCCTCTTCCTCCTGACTGCACTGTGCAGCTTTCACCCCAGCTCCTGTGTTCCTGATCTTGATATTGCCTTTGTCCTCATCCCTCCCAATCCAGTCAGTCCTGTCCCTTGGATTTCCCCAGTACTCTTGTACCTATCTTGCCCCATCCTCTCTGTTTCCATTGCCGCACCCTGGGCTAATTGTGAGAGCTTTCTCATATATCAGCTTCCTGCCTTCGTAGAGCACTCTTCCTCTTGCCTCATGTCCCCCTGCTCCCAAATTTGGCCCTCTCCTGTTGCCCAAGCAAAGTCCAAACTCTTTGCCCAGAAATCTAGGCCCTGTCTGCACAACCTGGCATCCCCTTCCCCTCTACAAACACAAACTCTGCCCTCTGCTCCAATGACAGCCCCTGCCATCAGAAGACCCATCCCACTCACTCCTCCACACCTTTGCCCATAATGCCCACCCTCCCACTCTCTCTCCCTGTCTGTTCTTGTGGAAGTTCTACCAGTGAAAGGCCCAAGTCCAATAAAGGCAAGGATGGAAGTGTCCAAGAGACTACTGGCAGTGCCATATTGGAACTCGAGAGAGACGAAGAGCTGGGGTGTCTTGCAGGGATGAAAAGTGAACCTCTCCATGGGAGGTGATGAGCTCATGACTGAGACAAAGTGTAGACAGAGAAGACAAACAAGGTCCCAAAATGGACCATTGGAGGACACTCATGGTTAAGGAGTGGGACACAGATGATGGTCCACCAATGGAGCCCAAGAAATAGAAGCACCAGAACAATGTCGTGACAACTGGCCGAGAAGAAGAAAATATCAGTAAAGAGGGAGGGAGGGAGGAAAGGCGGGAGGGTCAGAGAAATGGGCAAGTTGAATGAGTTGAAAAGAAATCCTCCATATTGGTCCACAGAGACAAGAATTTTACTTGAGGAGTTACATAGGGAAGAGAGATGAAGGTAATGAGCACCAACAGCCTGTTCTCAGACATTGCCTGAGAAGGATAGCCGTCTATTCCGAGCAATGCCTGTGGCCAATAAGTATTCTTGGAGCCTAGGTGCTAGTGAGACCATGTGGGGCTGGTCCATGATAGTAGCCATGGGAACTTGGGAAGCCCGACACTTTTCTTCATCTACCACCACCATCTCCCCTCTCTGGGGCCAAGGTAGGCTCCAAGTCTTGCATTTCTCCTTTTCCATGAGTGATGCCCAGCCCTGAGCAGGCAGCGGCAAAGGTCAGGGCCCTTCTGTCTGGGTTTAAAATCAAGGCAAACGAGCGGGGGCTTCCCTTCCAAACCGATCCAGGCCGAATAGACACATGCCTGAGGTTGTTTGTCCCCGCTAGGAGAGTGGGAAGGGCATGCCAGAGGGAGCAGAATGGCAAGTGCATGGGAGGGCCTTGGGTTCCATCTGAGTCTCCTCTTCCAGGTCTGGGGGAGACTTGGCTGTCACAGGGTGCTTCCATGCTGTGGAGCTACTCCTCATGCCCACCCACCCTGCACTACCTCTAGTTAGAGCCTCTCACTTGTCCCAGAGGGGCCAGAGAAGGCAGAAGGAGGGCAGAAGGAGGGGCAGAGCAAGCCCATGCTGCCCCCTCCCCTGTGCCCAATTTGTCCCCAGCTGGGGGGGGGGGTGGAAATGGAGAGGGCAGGTAAAGATCGGGAGCTTTGTAGCATTCCAAGCATATTCACATCTATGAAATATAAATGACTGTATGATTACTGTGTCTCCAAGCATAAGGTTATACCAATGAGGCTTGTGAAGGTAACCTTGAGCTGGCCATGCGGCCCTTGGCTAAGACAAACTCATTAACATGCTCGGACTCAATTCCCGGGAAAGCAGGTTTGCAATCTACACGCCCAAAGGTGTTCCCTCTACCTTGCCACCCAATCTTAATTGTCTATACTTTGTGATGTGGGTACTACGTGCTTGGGAGTTCCGCCCGCCCAAGCAGGACAGGAATAAATTCAGAGGCAAACCCATGAACTTCCTCTTGGATCTTCAATCTGCTCTAGCAATCTCTCTCTCTCTACCTGAATCTCTTCCTCCCCCGAGGCTCCAGCCCCTCTCAGCTATGTGTTCTCTGCCCCAATCTCCTTCTCTACCTCGTATTCCACTGATCCTCATATTCTCCTTCCAAGGAGAATACCATAGGGGTTTGCCTGCCCCATTTAAACACTGACTTGTCCGTGTCTCTCATTCTTCACCCTGGTTCCCCGATTCCCTACCTCTCCTCGGGTCCTACCACAAAGGAGAACCCACTCTTTGTAGACCCTGTTTATCAGGACTCTACAAGCTTCATGCCATTGCCATTCTCATGCTCGTAGCACCTACCTCCTGGCTTCAGCCTTGGCTTGGGTGGGAGGTGCCAAGAACACTGAAGGAGAGGAAGTTCGGTCTGGCTCTGGCTCCACCAGAGGAGCCTTGGCAAGAGGCCGAATCCCAGGTGCAGACACCAGCCCCTCTCCCGACCTGCCCAAGTCTGGTCCATGGTCACTCCCCAGCCTCCAGCCCACTGGGCCAAGAACAGGCAAAGCCTTGGTTCACCTTTGGACATCTTGGGAAGAGGCTGCTGTGAGAGCCTGGGATTGGAAGGCAGAGGACTCTGGAGAGCCTTTGCATCCTTCCTGTAAGGCTTACTCAGGTGGGAAGTGATATTCCAGAAACACTTACAATGAGGGAATTCCCTCAGCTGATGAAGAGACCACCAAGACTCCGCAGAGAAGGCCTAGAAAGCAATGCCTTCCTTTCCTGGGCCACAGCGCCCGGAGTAGCCAGAGAGAAGAGAGTGGGGGGAAAACACAGTCACATGTTGTGGCTGGGACTGTAGTGGGGGGAACATAGTCTGGTGCCATGGCGAGGCCCCATTTTGGAGCCTGTTTCTTCTGCTGTCAAATGAGGATCCTGAGAGTTGCATGGCATTGTGAGCCACAGAAAAAAGCATGTGTAGGATCATGAGGCCTTCAAATTCATCAGCTCCAACCCTGCCATTTCACAGATGGGAAAACAGGGGCCTTTAGGAGAGTGACTTGGCCAAGGTCACACAGAAAGTGAGTAGCTGAGCCAGAATTTGATCCCCTGGTTTTTCAGGTTCTAAATCCGATGCCAAATGGTAAATCTACTAAAAGTGCTTTGTAAATAGGAGCTCTTCTTGGGGCCCAAAAGAAAGCAAAGATCTGGGAAACTCTGAGGAAATGTTCAGAAAGTGTCTGAGCTAGCAGGACCTGAACACATAGCTGAGGCTCTCCAGTGGCAGAGGGGATATATGGCCAGACTCTCAGTGCAAACTCTTTGCCATCACTTGCTGCCCTAGTGTGTCTCATGAGCCCCAGCCAGGTTGCAAAAGAGGATCCACACCCAAATGGAGCAGTGGAGGCTCAGTCATTCCAGCCCACACCTCCCCTCCTAAGTTCCTGGAGGTAGGTGTGTGCTAAGTGTGCCTTCTGCCCTCATAGGACTGTGTGGCTGCCAGGTGCTTCCCTCTTCTCCTGGCTTGTCCCACTTCCTTCTTCCTCTTTCTGGGGCCCCACGAGGCACCAAGGAGTGTCGAGATTGCAGGCTCATCCCAGCTCCCTAACTGGAATTGCAGCCCAGCCTCAGACCCCACATTCATGTGTTTCACCCCCTCAGCCTGTGGGGACAGTTGGCAATCTGGCCACTCTGGGCGCTTTCCTGGTTCCAGCCCTCAGCTTGGAAAAGAGAGGCCGGAGGCAGGGCCCCCACCAGAGAACCCCGTGGTGGGCCCACCGTTTTCTCCTCAACCTAGGCCTGCTCTTCACTCAGGCCACTATCCAGACCTCAGGCCGGAGGGAACTGAGGCCCGGCTGGTGGAGCTCATTCTTCTTAGGCTTGGAGGCTGGCTGGCCCCATCTTCTTGCTCACTGCGTCACAAGCCCTGGCTGAAAAAGAGAAGACTCAAACAAGCACACATTTAGTCGTCAACCCTCATTGGCTTGTCTTGAGTTTTTCTTCTCCAGCTGCTTCTTCCATAGCCACATCCGGATCCTGCCCATCTGTTCTTCCCCCAGGCTCCTCTGCGGCCAGCTCTGTCTGTCTTTGAAATGAGCTTTTAGCAACGTTACCTATTTCTCGTACCACCAAAGCCTCCCCTGTACCCCTTCCAGAGAGACACATCGTATGGCAAATACTCCTTTGCTAAAAAGGAAATCAAATCTGACTACTTGATGAAAACATTGAAAAAGGCTAAAAACACACACAGTATGTAGCGCCCTCGACCATGGAGGGGTGGGTCTTCTCACGTCTCTTCATTCCGGCCCTGCTGATCTTTCTCGTTTCACTACGTTGACTTTGCTTTGGGGTGGGGGACGAGTGTCCAGGGGCTTTCCATTGTCGTCATCGTTGTCATCGTCCGAGGTGCTGTGGACATCGACTGCCTTGGCACTGCACTGGTTCCTGGAGGGCTATCTCCATGTTCACCCCCCACATTCATAGCAATGTCCCGTTACGTTCATGTAGCCCAGTCTGGCTAGCCAGGCTCCAGGGGAGAGGTACCTGCTTTGATCCCAGTTCTCTGCTCTCACAGCCTAGATGGGCACCTCCTTTGGGGTATGAGCCCAGTCCTGGAGCCCCTGAGCCAAAGGGGCCTCAGCAGCTTGACCATTTTATGGGCCTAGTTCCAAATGGCTTTCCAAAACAATTGTGCTGTTGCTCGGCTCCACCCCCAGGGTTGCGTCAGTGTGCCCGGCATTCCGTAAGCCCTTTCATGTGGTTGTAGTTCTTTGGAGAAGCGTTGGTTTGGCGTTCTCTTTTCAACAGGAGAGTAGCCTTGACTTGCTAAATTTTTGTAGAGCTGGGACAACCAGAAAGAAAAGAATAACATGGAGAGTGCTCAGCCATCACCAAACCTTTCTGCTCTTTTATCCTTCTGGGTGGTGATGCTTTTCCACAACGCCTTGAGTGTTCCTTTTTTCTTTCCAGAAAATTTTCCAAAGCTACTTGCCCAAGATCTCACAGCTACTAGGCACCAGAGCTAGAATTTGAACTCGGGTCCTTTGGCTTCGGAGCCAGAGAGCTTTCCATTGCATCCCCATTGTTTGACAAAGGACACTGTCTTAAGAGGCAAGCCTAGTGGTGAGCTACAAAGCTCCTCTCTACCTTTCCAATGCATCCTTTAGACCATTACCGAATTAATATTCCCAAGGCACAAATCTGATTTGGCCGCCCCTCCCCAAGAAGAAAATCTACAGAGGAGGCTCCCTATTTCCTCTGGGAATGACTACAGACTCCTCCTCCTGGAATTTCAAGGCCTCTGCCTGCCATTCAGCTTCCAACACTTCTTTAGCAAAGCAGCCTAACCAGCTGAACTGAACAGCTACCTTTTCCCTGAACTTGCCACTTCATCTCCCACCTCTCAGCCTTTGCAGAGGCTGTATCATCCCATGTCTGCAATGCTCTTTCCTCACCTACACCTCTTAGAATTTCTGGGCCTTCCTTCAAGGTTCCTTCTAAGCAAGGCCTTTCCTTTTCCGATCCCTCCACGTGCTGTTGCTTTGTCCCTCTGCATCCATGCCCTAGTCCTCCAGAAAAAGGAAGCTCCATGAGGGCAGGGCCTGTTTCAGTTTTGACAGCATAACAGCCCAGGGCCTAGCACTTAGGAAACGTTTGCTGAGTTGAGCTGCTTGGATTTGCCTCTGTCTGTGGCCACTGTATCAACTTGTATGCTTCTCCTGACCCCTAAGGGTTTCTGAGAACAGCCTTGAGCCTGTCCCAACTGGGTTGACTCCAAATTCATGCCATCTAGTGGGGCCCCTCTTCCAGCAGCAGCAGAAGCAGCACATACTGAGCTCCCCAGGCCCTGAGCAGGTGACTTCCAATCCTGCTGTCCCAGGGAAAAGGAGGACATTCAGCAGGAGCTCCCTCAGCTAGCTAGCCTCCATCCTTCCTCCCTTCATTCTCGTCCACTTCCTGACCCTTCCATCTCTGCCCTCTTGCCACCGTTTTCTTGTATCACTCTCCTTTCTTTTCCCATTACACTCTGAAATGCTTTGAGAACTCTCCTAGGTAATCATTTGAGGGGCCTGTGACCAATTCACAGTTTTCTTGGAGGCCTGGCCTGGAGCCACCTTCAATTCACTGTCCTCTTCTGGGCTTGGGCCTCCATGTTTCCTGTCCCCTCGGTAACTTTATTTGATCAAGTTCTTTGCTCATTTTCCCAGCCTATTTCTTATTTTTTCACTTTACATTGAAGTTGGGCACTGTATGTCCACCTGTGCTTTGGGCCCCAAGGGAGCAGGGGCCCTGGGCCTAGTGCCAGGATGGAAAGGCATGTTTATGGGTTGTTCACGTTTCAGAGAGCAAGCCAGGAGAGTAGTGACCAGGGGCCCCAAGAACTAGTGCTCCTCCTCACCTGGAGACTGTGACCTGGAACCACACATGCTCACAATGCAAGAGCCCATGCCAGCAAAAGATCCCCTGCTGAATCCTTCTGACTGGTAGTCTGTGGGCTGAGACATCTGGGAGCTGCCCCCACAAATGTACATGGTCCCAAGGCCTGCTGCTGGCAAGTGGAAGAGACCCTAGAGGCCAGCCAGCCCAAGCCCCTCATTTTCCAGAGGAGGAAACTGAGGCAGCCCAGATCGGTGAAAACAGCTGCCCCACTGCCATACAAGGTTCAAACCTGGACTTCAGCATCACAGGTCCTAGGTGCTCTTCTGTTTCCTCCCTTGGTGGCCTTGGAAGAAGGACTTCCTTTCCTAGGACTCCCTTCCCTCCTCTCTAATGTGATGGGATGGGCATGAAGACTCTGCTCATCCCCCGAAGCCAGGGCACTATTTGCCTTCTTCCTCACCTCCTGCCCAGTGCCCTCAGCCGTAAAATCTATGCCATCTCTTGCATCATTCCCCTTTTCTCCATTCATACAGCTGCCACCATTCACAGGTCACGCTTATCACCTCTTCCCTGGATTATTGCAGTAATCTGCCAGCCAGACGCCTGGCCTACTTCCTGCAGTGACCAAAATCAGCTTAGGATGGTCTCGGTCTGATCACCTGGGAACGATAGCTCATCTGCAGGAAGCTCCAGGCTCGCCAGGACAATCCAGAGAAAACCGAGAGTCAGAGAGAGCTGGGGCTTTGCCCAAGGTCTCGGGGCCGATGTCAGAGGCGACTTTCCAACTCCAAGGCTGTATCCATTTGACAGCATTCGAGGACTGCCGCAAGCTGTTACACACGACTTCCCTCTCTAGCCTGGTTTCATTGGACGTGCATTCTAACATCCCCCCCATCAGTCAGAGTGACCCAAGCTTGACCGGCCTTCAGACATTCATGGTCTCCAAGGCTTGGAATTGCCTCCCTTTTCAAAGTCTCTGCCCCTCCCAACTCTTCCTTCAAGATTCAGCTCAGCCACTGCCTCCTCCGTGCAGCCTTCTCTGATTCCCCCTGTTCAGAGGCCCCTAGGGCACCCTTGTCCAGCTCTCTCCTTTCCCCCTCCCTACCAGACGTGTGCATTGTCCCCTCCCTCCCCAGAGAACAAACGGAAGCTTGAGGGTGAGGGCTGAGTCCTTTGGGTCTCTGTATCCCCGGTGCCTCCCACAGGGTGCCTGGAGTTTACAAATGGAATCCAGCCCCCTCATTTTATAGAGGAGAAAAGTGACCCTCCAAGAAGGGAAACGATTTGGCCTGGGCTATTCCAGTAGGGCCGGCATGGGGTGGAAGGGGAAGGGGAAGAGTCAGAAGTTCTTACCTCCCTCAGCACAATTGCTGGCCCTGTGCTGCTGAAGACATGGGGCTCTTCTCCAGCTCTCTTGGCCAAGCAGGAAAAAGTGGGCTCTTGTCCAGGGGCCAATCTGGGGTCCAGACTAGCCCCCTTTTACCCACTTTAACTAGCGGCCCTAGAGTCACCCAGGGTCAGTCAGTGAATGGGAATCTGAAGTCAGACAGCTTCTCTTGGAACCTGTACTTTTCGGCTTCCTAGCTGCGTGACCTTGGGCAAGTCATGGTAGAGGCCCCATTAGTAAGCTGAGGACATTGGGCTAGATGGCCTAGGAGATCTCTGCCAGCTCTTGGTCTGTTTCCTGTGTGATTTGGGAGCGTCACATCCCTCCTCTGTAAAATGAAAAGCTGGAACTGGCAGCCTCCAGGTTCCATTCTTGCTCTCAGTCTTGGGGCCCCAGAACATCTATAACATCTCTAGCTTCTAGTAGACCTGGGAACAGCAGGATCAGCAGCAGATTGGCTGGCCTAGATTTCTGGGCTATCAGATGAGAAACCTCCCAGAGCCTGGCCACATTCTGGGGTGGGGAGACATGGGAAAGCAGGACAGGGAGGACTGCCCCAGACACAAATCAGGGGAAAGGAGAAGCTTGAGGTCTGCCATGGTAAGAGAATTGGCCAGGGTGCTGAGGTGGCTGAGGCTGGCTGACCTCCTGTGTAGGAGGCTGGGGTGTGGCTATGTTGAGAGAAGGGCTAGAGGAAAGGTTGAGGGTTGGAATTAGAAGGAATGCTAAAAAGGCTCAGGGATGAGATGTTGGAGCAAAGCTCTCGGGCTTCACTGAGCTTGTGAGGCTTAGGACTCCTGTGCGGGCTCCCTGCCACAGCCTGGGCATCATGGCCTTTGGCTCCTCCATGGATTTTCCGGCTGCCCTCCAGATCCTTTCCATTCTGCTGTGGCTGCCACTCTATGTGGTACTAGGTAAGTGGGCCTCACCGGGATCCCTTGTCCACCAAAGTATTGCTACCAATGGCCAGAGAAAGTCCTTGGGGTGCTCAGCCCCAGGCTTCGGTGCTCAGCTCTGGGTGCCACACTTCATGAAGGACACTGTGAGAGCACAGTGTTCAGAGGAGAGGGGACACCAGAAAGGACAGCAGAGCCCCAGCCATCCACCTCTGGCTTCTCTTCTCAGCACAAATGGCAGAGTCACTAGGTTCAAAGAGCAGTGGATGAAAAACTAGATGCAGAGACCCTTGAACACCCACCACGAAAGGCCAGCTGCCTTTGTCCCCTCTCCCCATTTTACAGCTGGGGAAACCAATGACCAGAAAGAATGAAGGAGGATCCTAGCCCTTGAGAGCTTCCCTCTTCCCAAATGTTGGAGGCCACACCCAGAAGAGAACTAGGCTTTCCAAAGTGAAGAGGGCCTTAAGGTCTTTGAGCATGATGGAGATGTTTGCACGTGGGTGGCCAAGTGACTTGGATGGCAACTTGCCAGGGTCAGATTTTCTCCCTGTTCCCCCAGAAGGTCGCTTTTACCTAAGCAGACTCTTCTCTTCTCCCTGTCCCAACACTCACACTGCTTCCAGAAGGGTCCACAGAGCAAGGACCCAGGAGAGAGAGATGCCCCCCGGCCAGGTCTTGTAGGTCCCCTCCCCAGGAAGGAAGTAAGAGACCCAGCCACTGAGCCAAGAAGCCACCGACAGTAAGCAAACACTTTGGCCTTCCCTATGGGGTGGCCGCTGGGCTGGATGTTGGAACCCTGACAGCCATTTCCAGGATTTGCCCTGAGATTGCCTCCAGGGTTAGGGTTCACTTTCTCAACAGGACCTGAGCTCATTTGGTTTCCTTTGATAAGCCAGCCATCCTATGCCCTAGTCAGACTGCCACAGCTGGGGGCATCTTTGGTTTCGGGTGCCACGTTTTGGGGAAGACATTGAGGAGCTGGAGAACATGCAGAGGAGGGAAACTGAGGTGACAAAGAGTCTTGAAATCAAGCCAGAGTGGCTAGGGAAGGAACTGAGAGAAAGAGAAGGCCTGAGGAGGACTGCAGCCTTCCAGGATTCAAAGAGCTCCTCCCCAAACCTCCATTCAACAAGGGCTCTCGGTCATGCCATCTCTCCCCTTCTGCTCTCCCACACATGCCCAGGGGTCCTTTGCAACTCTAAAATTCGGTGGACTTTCACAAGTCCGAACTAGAAATGTAGTGACTAAAAGATGGGCAGCCTGAGAATTCATGAACTCCGAAGCGATTGATAAACTCAAGTTTCATCTCAATAACAGGCAATTCAGTGGCATCCCTTTTTCTTAAACGCTTCCCTCTGTTTTCCAGTTTGCCCTTCTACAGCCTTCTGCCTTCCGAGGCCACAGAGCAAACCCTATAAATTAATTAGGTAGGATGAGGCTTTTTCTCCCCATCTTTCAGAGGAGGAAACTGACATCACTGCATCACTTCAGAGACAGTAAGTGACTTGCCCAGAGTCACAGAGTTAGGGAAGGATGGAACCAGGACTCAAACTCAAGTCTTGTGACTCCAGGAACAGTGAGGGTTCTTCATCCCACTGTTCTGTGGCAGTGAAATCAGGGTGAGGCTGTCTGAGATGGGCTCCACCGAAGGAACTGGAGAAGAAAAGATTGAGGGGCACGAGAGGTGTCTTTGTGTGTTTGAAAGGCTGGCACGGGTAAGAGGAGATCAGCAGAGGGCAGATTGAAGGAAGAACAGTGGCAAAGGGGCATCGGGACCACCCTGAGAGCTTCCCTGAAGTGGCCCAAGCTGCTGGAGGCAGCTGCAGGGGGTGGAGGCTTTCCCCGTTGTGGAGGGGGGGTCTCCAAGCAGATAGGCACTCTGGCATGGTGGTAGGTAGATAGGTAGGTAGGTAGGTAGGTAGGTAGGTAGGTAGGTAGGTAGGTAGGTAGGTGCTTGTAGATAGGTAGACTTTTGCCCCCTGAGGCTGGGATTCTGTTCCTCTCTTTTCCTCCTCCTGAGAGGGAGAGAGAGCACAGTGGATGCCTGTGGCAACATGGTCTCCCTTCCCTCTGGGCTTCTCTCCTCTGTGGATTTGCAGGCTGTGAAGCCCACTACTCTCTCCTAGAGCCACCTTTCCCCCTTTCTAGAGACTCTTTCTTCAGAGAGAGCCTTTCCTTCCCTTGCCTCAGGCCAGCAATCTCATAGGAAACTTCAAGGTCCTGAGAGAAGAAGGAGCCACTTATCCAGGCCTACCATCCCAGTGACCATGCATGGTAGAGGTACAACCTGAGGCAGATCTTGGGATCTCTGGCCTTTTGCCCCCTCTAGAAATCTAACCCAGCCCTAACCCTACTCCTAACAGCTCGTGGATAGATGGCGGTGTGTGCTCTTCAAGGTGTCTTCCTCCCAAGAACTCTGGGTGATACCTGCTTCCCAGAGCAGAAAATGTTTGTTCTTATGTCCCAGGATCATTGAGAGACAGACCTCTGCCAATGTGGCCCTTGCTGAACTAGGAAGGTGCTTTGAACTAGGGGCTAGAAACTCACCATTTCGTAATAATCTCCCTGGATGAGTCCCCGGGACTCAGCTCCTCATCTATTTCTGAGCCCACCTCCCCTCCACAAATCTTTGCGCAGCGTCACAAGTTCTACTCAAACTCAGCTCCCCTGAGTCCACCATCTCCAGCCCTCTTTCCAGCAAAATCTAATTACACCCCGAGGTTCTTTTCTCTTCTTCCTTTTTGGATTCGATTTGATTTTATTTTCCATTTCAAATCCTCTCCCTCCCTTGAGAGAGCAAGGAGTACAAATACCATTGTAAATGTGAAGGCATGCAAAACAAATGTCCACCTTAGCTATATCACACACACACAGAGGGAGAGAGAAAAAGAGAAAAAAGAAAGGGGAAAAGAAATGAAGAACATGCTTCGTGAAAAGCCCTTTGGAATTGTGGTGGGTCCTCGTGTTGATCAGAGTTCCCAAGTCTTCCAGAGCTGATTGTCTTTACACCATTGCTCTTCTTGTATGCACTGTTCTCCTGGTTCTTCTCGCTTCATCTTGCATCCGTTCAGACAAGTCTTCTCAGCTTTTTCGCCTTCACCATTTCTTACAGAATAGCAGTATTCCATCACATTCATTGGGCATGCTGTCATTAGCCTTCCCCCAATTCTCAGTTCTTTGTCGCCACCACCACAAGTGCTGCTGTAAAGATTTCTGTACAAATGGCTTCTTTTCCTCTCTGACCATTTGCCAGTTGGAGAACGGCCCTTATTTTGGTAGATCCAACTTATTTCCGTATACGTTTTAGGAATGAGGCTGTTGTGAGAAACATTTGCTCCAAAAGGTCCAGCCTCCCGCCCCGCCCCCCCCCCCCCCCCCCCGGCCAGTTTGCCTCTTTTCTTCTCATTTTCGCTGCATCGGTTTTCTTCGTAATTTGCTGTAACCAAGTTTTGACATTTTAACTCCAGTGATCCTCTCGATCCCTTTCCTGGCCCCTCTTCATCCGCCTGTGAGTTCGCTTGCGCTATCACACGTCACATCTAAGTCACCGGCCTGTTTTGGAACTCCTTCGGGCATGGATGTGGGTTGTGGGTGTGTACCTGCTTTTTGTCAGCTTCCTTTCCCGCTTGGCAAACAGGGAGTTTGGGCCCCGATAACCAGGATGTAGAAGCCAGTCCATTTGCTCATCCCTATCATGTGACTAATTTGTTCCCGGGCTCCACTGATCCTTCTCTTAGCCAGTACCAGACTGTTTTGATGAGTATCACTTTGTGATACTGTTTAAGATCTGGCATTGCTAGGCCCCTCCCCACCTCCTTCACAGTTTTCCCACGGATTCTTTGATAGTCTCGACCTCTTGTTCCTTCAGATACATTTTATTATTTGACTCTAGTTCTTAAGTAATTGACAGTTAACATTTTACAAAGTGTTTAGTATCCAGTGACAGGCACTGTGCTAAGTGCCTTGCAATTATTATCTCATCGGAACAACCCGGCGGGGGGGTGCTGTTATTATCCCTATTTTACAGATGAGGAAATTGAGGCAAACAGAGATTAAGTGGCCTGCCCAGGGTTGCCCAGCTGGGAAATGTCCGAAGCCAGACTGAAAGCCGGGACCTCCCATCTCTAGGCCTGGCTTCTAATCTACAGAGCCGCCTGGCTGCCCCCTGGTAGTATTATCATTTTCATTGTGGGGGCTCTGCCTACCCATGAACAAGTCACGCTTCTCCAGTTATTTAGATCTCTCTTATCTGTGTGAGGGGTCTTGTACAATTGTCATCATATAGTTCTTGCCTGTGTCTTGGCAGGCAGACTTCCATATATTTTAGACTGTCTGCAGTTCTTTTAGATGGAAGGCCTCCTGCTTCCTCTTCCTGTTTTGTTTTGTCCAACTTCACCATAGTGCCTGAGAGGTAGCTCTCCTGAACTAACCCAAAGGCCTCATGTTGTCGAAGCACAGTGAGGGGAGGGCACCCGGTGCCACTCTGCCTTGTTTGACAGTGAAGAAAACTGAGGGGCGTGGTGTCTGCTTGAAGAGGCCTTGGACTTGACTGACCCTTGGTGCTTCCTCAGGATCCATCAGCATCTTCCTGCTCGTCACCAAGTACTGGATGCTGTCTGTATTCTTCCTGGCCTGGCAAGCATATGACTGGAAAACACCCAGGCACGGTGAGTGGGAAGGGGAACAGCGAGAAGCTGAAAGCTCGCTGCCTGGGACCAGGTAGGAGACAACTCCAGGACTCCGGGGACTTCCAGGCAGGGCGAGGTTCTCCAGAGCACAGCTTGTGAGGGGGGCAGAACAAACCTCAGCAGGCTCATGTCACAAAGGAGGGGCTGCAAGGGGTGACTTTGAGGTCTAGTGCCCTTTTCTGCTGTCCCTCTCTAGGCTCTAGCATATGGGGGTATGCTGGGAAGGAGGACTCTGGGCCTCCGAAGCCCCAAGGGGGCTAATCTCCGACTGGGCCAGGGAGCTCAGGAAGCTGTCTTCCCCTCCAGAGCGAGAGCTGAGGACGTCACAGGCCAGTTTCACACCCTTCCCATCCTTTCCATACAGGTGGCCGGCGCTCAGATTGGGTGAGGAACTGGACCCTTTGGAAGTATTTCCGGGACTACTTTCCCATTAAGGTGAGTGCCTAGCTCCTCCGCCCATGTCCCCTAGGTGTTTGCCCCTCACATCCCTTTGGTTCCTGCTCCAGGACACGAATTTTTCTTTTGGCTTCCCAGTCCCTGCACTTTACAAAGGCTTAGCAGCTAGCACTTGGAGCAAGAGACCAAAAGAAGCTAGGGGAGGTAGCAGCCTCTCCATGCTGTAGAAGCCTCAGGGAAGGTATGCTTAGGAGATGGGTGGTGACAGTCATTGCCAAGAGAGGGGAGCTGGGGGCCCAGGAAGTACGGCGACCCTGTGGCGGGACCTGCAGAGGGCCTGGAAGGGCCCCCTGGCAAAGGGCTTAAAATAGTCAGTTGAGGGTTGTACATTGACTCCTAGAGATGACCGGGAGCCAGTCCAGTTACTAGAGAAAGGAGACAGTGCAGCCAGATGCCCACCTCAGGAAAATCACTTTAGCAGCTGAGTGGGTGGTAGCCTAGAGCGGGCAGAAGCAAAGTAGGGAGGGGCCTGGCCCAGGGTGATAGCCAGGTGAATGGAGAAGAGGACACATGTGAGCGACGTTGCCGAGAGGGAAATGACAAGATTTAGGACGGAGTAGCTCTGTGGGACAAGTGAGAGTCAGGAGTCTTGGGGGACAGTGAGGCTGAGGGCCGAGGCCACACAGCTAGTCATGGCCAAGAGGAGACTGAAAGCCCATACTGCCCTTCAGCAAAGGAGACCGACCTTGGAACTCCCCACAGTAAAGACGGGGCCTTCTCTTCCCCTGATCCCCAGCCAGGCCCTATTCCACCACCCCCTCCTTGGCTCCTTGCCCCTCTCCTCCTAGCAGCTGGTGAAGACTTGTGAGCTCTCTCCTAGTCACAACTACATCATTGGTAGCCACCCCCATGGGATCTTCTCCCAAGGGGCCTTTTGCAACTTTGCCACGGAGGCTACTGGCGTTGCTCAGATTTTTCCTGGGATCGTGCCCTCCCTCATCACCTTGGAAAGGTTCTTCTTGTTCCCAATTGTCCGGGAGTTTTTGATGGCAAAGGGTGAGTAAGTCTGGGGCCTTCCTGTTCCTACCTCTGCCCACCAGCTCATCTACCACTATCTGGATCTTCCTCTCTCTTGGGGTCAGATCCCAGCCCTTGTCTTAGAAGCAAAGGAATCCAGGAGAGGCTCTCCCATCAGAAAGAAAACAAGTTATCCTTCCAGTGCTTGGTGTCTGGGCCGGTTGGATGGGTGGGTGGGCAGTGTCCCTACTCCCTTCTGTACCAATAGCATCAACCGACCCATGTAGAAGGTCTAGGTCCTTCGGGCTGAGCTAGATGGATGGTATACTGGCACCCTTGGGTGCTTTCCAACTCTTCCTGGGAGGCAATTTGTCTCAAGTGCAAGGGTGCTCTAGAGAAGTGCTGGTAAAGGTGTGGCACAAATGCAGAGCCAGCACTCAGGGAGCTGCTCCGTTTCCCCTTTTCCCAGCACCCCAGGACACTTTTCGCATGCCCTGCCCCTCTGTCCAGCTACCCAAAGCAAGCACTTCCTCCCTTTGCTCTCTGGGGTAATGTGGGATGAGGGGGGGGGGAGTTCACAGGCAGCTTGAAGTTGCAGCTTGGGCACCTGAACTTGAAAACCTTCACCAATGCTGCCGTAGAGGGCGTAGAACCTCTAACTAGGTCTCTGATCACTGGAGAAACCAACAGGTAAGAAGGCCAAGTTGGGAGGTGACAGTGGAACCCAAAGGAGAATCTGAGCTTTCCAATCCACATCCAGGCTCAGTCGCAACAACAGTAATGTCAGACTCTCTCCCTTGCCTACATCACGGCCCTGGACCAGATCTCTGGTTCTTTTTCTGGGCTAGCTCAGAATAGCCCCTGGAGAGATGGAGGTCAGGGGCCAGGCTTTTTCAAGATTGGTCTGACTCATAGCACCCCCCAGGACCCAGGGCAGTGGTGGCATGTGTCTTCTGTCACAGCTTGGGGAATATGTTCATATGTGTTGTCTGAAAACATCAGTCTAACCTTAAAACAAAATGGTGGCCAAGACCTAGTCCTGGAAGCAGAAGCGGCCTAATTGGAAACAAGAGGAGGAGGGGGAGGGAGGGGAAGGGGTCTGAGAGAGCTCCCTCTCCAGGTAGCAGGTCTCCCAGTGCCCTTGTGTGCCCTTGATTCCATAGGCATATGTCCGGCGAGTCCCTCAGCCATGAAGCACTTGCTGACTGAGAGGGGCTCAGGCAATGCGGTGATTCTGATGGTGGGAGGGGCCGCTGAAGCCCTCCTGGCCCAGCCTGGAAAAGCCACCCTCTTCCTGAAGAATCGCAAAGGTTTTGTGCGGCTGGCTCTCCAGACAGGGTGGGTTGCTGGATGGATCACTCAGAGTGGGTGCCTAGAGAGGCAGCAGACCATCGATGGAGCCTCCGAAGGGGTTTGGAGGGGGGAGATGGAGAGACTCCTAGCTGAGGTCCCTTCCCAGCCCACAAGTACCAAGTGGGGGAAGGGGAAACCATTTCGCCAACCAAATCCAGAGCTCCCACCCAGCTGCCTGCTCTCCACAGCTGCCTGCCTCCAGAAGTGGAGCCCTCCATTCTCATTGAGCTCCAGGCAAAAAGAGGGGTCAGAGGGCTGCTGGAATGGTGGAGCAGGAAGGACTTGAGGGGAAACTGGGGGCTCACAGAGGTCAGGGGACTTGGCAAGCCTCTCGCTTCTGCCAAGAAGGATGTTGCCAGCTCAGCACACACCAAGGCCCTCTGAGCTTTGCCCTGAAACCAGGGCCCTTAGGCCACATTCCCTTCTCTGCCCCTCGTGGTGTGGCACCAAGAGTGAGAGGTGGGGATCCTACCCAGTGGCCTCTTCATTGGGAAAGTTCTCCTGCACATAGGAGGCATTTCATGAATGGTGGCTGAATCCCACTGAACTGACCCATTGCCAGACGCAACCTGCCCAAGTATCTCTAATCCAGTGACTCACAGTCCCAAAGTTGCCAAATGCTCGTTAGGACGCTGACATCTCCTCGAAGCTCTCCTTTAACGTACCCCAGGGGACAGATGAGCCCTAGCTTTGACCCAGGCAATAAAGCCATGGCTATGAGTAGTATACACAGAAATGTGCACAACCACCCCCACTCCCCAGACACACATGATAACAGACATCTATGTGCATAGGCCTGTGCTGTGGCTAGACAGCTAGGCTGTGTTGGGAAGCCCCAAGCTCAGGCTTGCCAGTGTTTGTAATGGGTGTATGTATGCATGTCTCGGAAGCTCGTTTTGGTTAAGTATCATCTGGGCCCCATCAGGTCGAGAATTCTGGGCTCCGTACTTCAGGAAATAGAAAAGAACGACTACCGTTAAAGAGGCCATGATCTAGTCTGCCCCCTTGCAGAATGACAGAGCAATCAGTAAATCACATGCTCCCCGCTGGGGCTCTTCTGATAATGATTCGCCTTGGCATGCCCCAGACCTAGTACAAGAGTGAGATTGAGGAGGGAGGGAAGGAGGGAACCTAGACGGAAGTGAGAGCCATGACTGGGCCTAACGAATAGAGAGACAGTACAATGTTATGCCCCTTGTGTGTGAGTGACCTTGGGCCAGTCTCTTCCCCTATTTGGGTCTCTGTTTTGCCCTCAGTAAAACAAGGGGATGGGCCTTGATGCCCTGCATGGTCCCTTCCAGCTCTCAATCCCTCATTACAGATGGGGAGGTAATAATTAGTGAGGGCAGAGCAGAAGCAGATGCCTAGTGGCCTAGGCCCAGGGGGAGACAGAAGAATATGGGCTAGGGAAAGGGTACAGAGAAGCATGGCTTGAATGGTTAAACTCGACTCCTCTTTGGAGGTCAGGGGAGTTTCCACTGTAGGCTCATCTGCTCACCCATACCCACTCCCACCCCCTTGGCAGGGCATACCTGGTTCCTTCCTATTCTTTTGGCGAGAATGAGACTTTCAACCAGAAGTTCTTCCCCGATGGCAGCTGGCTGAGTTTTATCCAGAGGAAAATCAAGGCGACCCTGGGCATAACTATCTGTGTGTTCTATGGTCAGGGCTTCACCAGGCACTCCTGGGGTTTCCTGCCTCTCAGACAGCCCATCACCACTGTTGGTAAGCTTTCCTTTGGCCCCCAAACGGTCTTGGGCTGGCAGCCCTCATGCCCTGGTCACTTAGTCTATCCTCTGACTAAAATGAAGACTGTTGGGCAAAGGGCCACCAAAATGGATCTCCTGCCCTGGGGCTAGGTAGGGGAATGAGACACAGGGGTGGGGAGGAGGGCCCTTGCTTCCTGTTCCCACTATTCCTCTGCCCTGACTGGTCCCTGACACTTGATTCATCTTTGTCCCTTTCCAACTTCCTGAGTAGTCGGGGAGCCTCTACCGATCCCCAACGTAGAGGAGCCATGTCAGGAGATGGTGGACAGATACCATGCCCTGTACCTCAAGGCTCTGCGGGAACTGTTTGATGAACACAAGGCCAAGTATGGGATCTCTGAGACCCAGGAGCTGGTGTTCTCCTGACAGCAGGGGCTGGGGAAAAGAGGGATCTTGGGAAGGTAGGGATGTATGGCAGGCACAAGAGTATGGGAATGTGACCTACAGCATCATAGTTAACATAAACAGCAAAAGCAGCCAGTGACTCTGGGCCATCCCTGGCACGAAGCCTTCTTTGTTCTATTTCCATATGATATCTGGCCTGGTTGGCCTAGAGATCCACCACCATCCTCCAGATGCCAAGGACGCCAAGGACCGGGCCTCATGACTAAGCTACTCCCAAATAAAATCTATTTATTTGCCTGCTGGTGTGGACTGTCCCTCTTTCTTTGGTATTTCAGCATTCTCTTATTGTGGTGGGACCATCCCTTTGGATAGTCTGCCACACAACAATTGGCATAATCTAGGCAGACTGGCTCTGCCCCCTTACAATTGGCATAGTCAACAGGATACCAAAGAAATGGGTTTGGGGAAAGAAGCCTCTGATGGAAAAATCCCAGCCAACCTTATCCCCGGAGGATCCAACTGAGTATGGGAACAGTGTCCAGCATGCTAGATGCCTGGCATGAGCATGGGGGACACCGGAAGTGCTAATTGGCTTGTGCCGTGGCAGGCTTAAAACATGAAATTGATTTGAATGACTTTGTGGCTGATAATGTAGAATCAAACAATGCCCCAATCCCTGCAACTGTACAAAAATATGAAGAGAGAAAATGTGGAGCCAAGATGGCAAGTAAAGTGAACATTTTTGGTCAAGCTCTCCCATCACACCTCTTTCAAGCACTTTTTTCCCATTTGAATTAGTTTATTTAGTCAATTTAGAATATTATTCCTTGGTTACAAGAATCACAGTATTTCCCTCCCTCCCCTCCACCCACCCTTCCCACAGCCCACACCCAATTCCACTGGGTATTACTTGTGTAAATAAATAACCCCATTTCCATGTTGTTGGTGTTTGCACTAGGATGATCCTTTAGAGTCTCCATCCCCAACCATATGCCCTCGATCCATGTAATCAGGCAGTTGTTTTTCTCGGGTGTTTCTACTCCCACAGTTTTTCCTCTAAATGTGGATCGTGTTCTTTCTCATAAGTCCCTCAGAATTGTTTGGAATCTCTGCATTGCCACTAATGGAGAAGTCCATTCCATTCAATGGTACCACAGTGTATCAGTCTCTGTGTACAAGGTTCTCCTGGTTCTGCTCCTCTCACTCTGCATCACTTCCTGGAGGTCTTTCCAGTTCACCTGGAATTCCTCCACTTTATTATTCCTTTGAGCACAATAGTATTCCATCACCAACATATACCACAATTTGCTCAGCCATTCCCCAATTGAAGGGCGTCCCCTCAGTTTCCAATTTTTGGCCACCACAAAGAGCGCAGCTATAAATATTCTTGTACCAGTCTTTTCCCTTATTATCTCTGGGGGGACAAATCCAGCAGTGCTATGGCTGGATCAAAGGGCAGGCAGTCTTTATAGTTCCAATTTGCCCTCCAGAATGGTTGGATCAATTCACAACCCCACCAGCAATGAATTAATGTCCCTACTTTGCCACATCCCCTCCAGCATTCATTACTTTCCTCTGCTGTCATGTTAGCCAATCTGCTAGGTGGGAGGTGATACCTCAGAGTTGTTTTGATTTGCATCTCTCTGATTATAAGAGATTTAGAACACTTTTTCATGTGCTTATGAATAGTTTTGATTTCATTAACTGAAAATTGCCTATTCATGTCCCTTGCCCATTTACCAATTGGAGAATGGCTTGATTTTTTGTACAATTGATTTAGCTCTTTATAAATTTGAGTGATTAGACCTTTGCCAGAAGCCTTTGTTATGAAAACGGTTTCTCAATTTGTTGCTTCCCTTCTAATTTTGGTTGCATTGGTTTTGTTTGTACAAAAACTTTTTAATTTGATGTAATCAAAATTATTGATTTTACATTTTGTGATTTTTTTCTAGCCCTTGCTTCGTTTTAAAGTCTTTCCTTTCCCAAAGATCTGACAGGTGTATACTATTTTGTGTTCGCCTAATTTGCTTATAGTTTCCTTCTTTATATTCAGGTCATTCACCCATTCTGAATTTATCTTGGTGTAGGGTGTGAGGTGTTGATCCAAACCTAATCTCTCCCATACTGTCTTCCAATTTTCCCAGCAGTTTTTATCAAATAATGGATTTTTGTCCCAAAAGCTGGGGTCTTTGGTTTGTCATAAACTGTCCTGCTAAAGTCATTTACCCCAAATCTATTCCACTGATCCTCCTTTCTGTCTCTTAGCCAGTACCAAATTGTTTTGATGATCACTGCTTTATAGTATAGTTTTGAGATCCGGGACTGCCAGGCCACCTTCCTTTGCATTTTTTTTCATGATTTCCCTGGATATCCTTGATCTTTTGTTCCTCCAAATGAACTTTGTTATGGTTTTTTCTTTTCAACCACTTTTAAAAGCTTGTCAAACCAAGTTCTGACTGGTAAAAGCAAGAAAAAGCTACAAGTCATTTATCCATCCCAAGGCAATTAGGAAGTTGGAAAAGCAGGTCTGCAGATGCTGGGATGAGGGCTGGCTAGGAGCACAGCAGAAGTGGCACCAGGTGGTGGTGGGTGAGCAGCAGGCAGGAACAATGGTGGCAACTCCAATGATGCCAGTGATCAGGGATAGAAGGGTCCTGGACACCTAGTCAGAAAGAGATTCCAGGGGATCCATGTTCTAGCACTGGAAAAAAGAGGTGAAGAAGGAGGCCTACCCAATTCTTCTATGACCCAAATATGGTCTTGATATCTAAAACTGGTAAGAGAAAGAAGACTAGACTAATTTCCTAAATGAGCATGAAGATCTTTGCAGCAAGTTTCTCCAAGAAAGGTCTCATCCCTAAAATGCATCAGTAACTAAGATCAATTTACAGGAATAAAGACCATCCCCCAATTGATAAATGGTCAAAGGATATGAACAGGAAATTTTCATGAGAAGAAATCAGAGTTATCAATAACCACATAAAATGCTCTAAATCACTAATAATGAGAAAAATGCAAATTAAAACAGTTTTGAGATATACCTCATATGCATCCGATTGGCTAGGATGTGCAAAAAAGAAAATAAGCATGCTCACGCGCCATTGTTGAGTCCGGGGATTAGTCTGACCATTTTGGAGAACAGTTTGGAATTATGGCCAAATGATTCCAAAACTGTGCATATCATTTGACCCAGAAAGACCACTACTAGATCTATGCCCCAAGGAGGTCAAAGAAAGAAGAAAAAGGCTTAAAATATTTATGGCAACCCTTTGGGGGATGGCAAAGAATTGGAAACTAAGTGGATGCCCATCAACTGGGAGTGCCTGAACAAATTGGAGTATCTGAATGTGATGGAATACTATGGTGCTATAAGAAATGATGAAGGCGATGGATTCAGACAAAACTTGGGAAGACTTGTATGAACTAATGCAAAGTGAAGTGAGTAGAACCAAGAAAATAAGCTACACAGTAATAGCAATACTATAAAGATAATCAATTGTGAAAATTGTGAAAAAAATAACCGATCAATTCAATGATCCAAAGGAGCCATGATGTAAAATGCCATCCACTTCCAGATAGAGAACTAATGAACTCAATGTGCAGATTGAAACTCACATTTCCCCTTTATTTTTCTTGCTTGGGGCCAGGGGAATGGCTAATGTGAAAATATGTTTTGCCTGACTTCATAGGTACAGTGAGAATCCTACTTCTTGCCTTCTCGATGAGGGAGGGAGAGAGGGAGGGAGGGACAGAAGTGAGGGAGAGAATTTGGAACAGAAAATAAAAATTAAATTAAATTTCAAAGAAAACTTTAAAAGAGAGAGAGCTATCACTTTTGCATTCAGTCATGCTGAAGCTGAAGGGTTTCAGTTAAATGAATACAATTTGTGCCAGGATGAGAAATGGTTTAACACTAAATCACATTTAGTGGCACTATTGATCAGCTTTAAGGACAATAAATTTATTGGGGAAAATAACACATTGGGATGCAAGTCCATTTGTCAAACCAAGGTTGAATGACAACCATAGGTTGACTTTGGATCCAAGAACTTGGCAAATATCAACAAAAACATTCTGTAAGGATAAATTGGCTAACTGCTGGGTTTGTACCCCAAAGAGATAATAAGGGGAAAGGATTTAACCAGTTGAGAATTATTTAGTCAGTCAGCCTTATGATGATCTTTGGAGAAGGTGTTGACAAAGGTGATAGAATAAGGCTAGTTGGTAACAAACATCTCCCACTACTGTAGCTGGAATCCAGGGCGAAGCAAGCTTAAGCTTAAAGAATACATGTGACAAAGGAACAATATGAAGGAACCTAAGACAAATTAGATCCACTGAGGAAAAGCAGCCATAAAAGACATGCTTGTAAGTTTGTCTGAGATTTCATGGCAAGGCTGGATCTCAATATAGCAGCTCAAATGTACTGTCTAGCTGTAACTCAGATAAAGACATCTCCTGAAAGCTTCCTTCAGAATAATCCTTGAGTTGTACATTATTTTGGTGACCAAAGAAGCCTTTGTAATGTCATGGCCAAATCACTCAAACACTCTTTTTTCTCTGTTTCCTATAAGCCCCCAAGTTACTGCCAATATTCCTCGATTGCTTGGGTTTGTAGAAATGCCTGAGAAATGTTTGGGGTAAAGTCTTTGCATAAACAATATTCTGTGGGAAAACTACACCTCTTAAATGATGTCACGCTTAATATTCTACTTTCTAGAAAAAAACTTTCTCTTTGTCATAATAAATGTAGATCTCACATCCCCCATCTGGCCCTTGATTTTTTGTATATCTCTCTCCCTCCCTCTCTCTCTGTCTCTCTGTCTGTCTCTGTCTCTGTCTGTCTCTGTGTTTGTCTCTCTGTCTCCCTCTCTCTCTGTCTCTCTGTATCTGTCTCTCTCTCTGTCTCTGTCTCTGTCTCTGTCTCTCTATATCTCTGTCTTTCTCCGTCGCTGTCTCTCTCCTTTTTCTCTCAGTGTCGGAGAATGCTTGTCCAGCTGTCTTTAGTTCCCAATGCAGACATCACCACCAGCTAATCCAGGGATGCCACTTAGGATGCTGGTAGGGAGATAGGAAGTCCAGCATTTGACTGACTGGTCAGAGATAGAAGGTCCACGTGGGAAGGGGCATCATCGGGATGGGGGAAGGTTCAAGTGAAGTTGAGTCTAACGGTCTCCAGGACCCAGGGGCCTTTTCCTCACACAAGCAAGTTGGGGGGGGGGGCAGTGGTAGCCGAAGGATGGAAAGGGAAGGGCTGGGACTGAGGAGCTGAGTCAGAAGAGTCACACTAAATCCATGGGGGGGGGTGGTAGGGGACTCCACCCCTTGTACAAACTCAGAGATCAGGTACGGAGGGACACCCACCAGTTAGCATAACCCTAAGCATCTGTACAAACAAGTGACCTCCCTGAAGACAAGCAGAGCCTGGAAAGGGAGCACTTCTAATCAGGCAGATCTCTCTCATGCCATATGGCACACCTACGACATTCAGACCCTGGTGTTCCACCTCGCTCTGGGCCTCCAACAGCATTGCCTTTGAGCCTCTACTTTAAGTAAGCCATATAACGCCCTCAAGGAATTTCTGAGCTCATCGGAGATACAGGGCATGCTCATGCCAAAGCAACTGGGAACCCAAGGAGCCATGGGGGTAGGAAGGTGGCATGGCAGTGGATTAATGATTTGGGGAAGGCAGGCATTACAAAAGAAGGCCTAGAGGAAGTAGGAGGGCACTATGAACAAAGGCCTAAAGACAAGAATGTGGTCAGCATGTTCCAGTCTAGTCAGAACAGAGCAAAGGCTCTAGCAAGGAAAAGTGACCGGAGAAGAGTGGAAAGGTAGAGAGGCTAGATTGTCACAGGGGTCCCTGGTGGTGGCTGGCAATGCGAGGCAGGGAGAGAACAACCTGAGGGAAAGGAGAAGGCAGCCCATTCCCACTGTGTCCCCTGCCACACGACCAACTGAACTAGTGAGAGGCCTTCCCCTGCTCCCTCTTTTCCCCAACACCACTTCCCACCCCCACCCTAAGAAACGGGCCCAGGGCTGTTTGTACTCTATTTCGGGGACCTAAGATGGTCCCCATGAGACCAGGTGTTTGAGGCCCACTGATCTTGGAGCCATGATTGCAAGTAGGCTGCTACAGCCACCAGGTAGCCCAGTGTGGAAGTCCTGAGAAGCCAGGGGGCCTTGGGGCAGGAGGTTTGTTGCCTCGTTAGCTGAGACTATTGCTTCTCATCTTCTGCCATGTATGGATCCAAATATGTGCTCGCTCACTGTAGAGCTCCACGTCGGCTATGTGTGCCATTGATGTGCGTTTGCTTATTTCAGTTTCAACAGTACTTGGGACACCAGGAAAATCATTCTTGCTGTTTTAAAGTGCCCGTGCTTATGTTCAGCCTGTATATCGACAGCTTTGGAACTGGCCTCAAGTGGCCATTGCAAAGCTCTGCAAAGAGTTTCAGGCCAAGGAAGGAATGTAACTTGAGACCCAAAGACCAGTGCCATGGGACCTGCTCCTCCTTGAGGGAGGCCTATGATGCTCTGTGTAGAGAAGAGGAGAGGAGAGGAGAGGAGAGGAGAGGAGAGGAGAGGAGAGGAGAGGAGAGGAGAGGAGAGGAGAGGAGAGGAGAGGAGAGAGGAGAGGAGAGGAGAGGAGAGGAGAGGAGAGGAGAGGAGAGGAGAGGAGAGGACAGGAGAGGAGAGGACAGGAGAGGACAGGAGAGGACAGGAGAGGGGAGGAGGGGGAGAAGAGAGCTCTTCAATTTTTCTTCTAGTCACACTCTTTGGACTCTTTTTCAAGTCTCTTTACTTTCTCTGCAGTCGCTTTGGACACTCCTGGCTTCCATCTTAGAGAAGGAAGATAGACCAGGCCAATCCCATTCAGGCTGCCAGAAGAAAAGACTCTGGGAAGAAGCTGGTCTGAGAATCGCTGAGAGCTTCCATCATGTCCCTAGACCCCGCTAGCTACACTAGAGAGAGCCCTTGGGGAGTTTCCTGTTGGGTGAGGTCTAGAACTCTTCCCCCAGTGGGAGAGCTCTTTCTCTCTGTGTGGTCTGTGTTCACTCTGTACTCATATACAGAGGTGTTCTTTGGGTCCTATTTGACAATGGACTCGGATCCATGGTTTCTCTCCTACCTGCTATGCGTGTTCATTGTGTAACCAACCGTATGTGGTGGGGAAGGAGTCAAACTGGGAATAAAAGCTCGAGGTCCTGCTTCCCCCAATAACAACACAGCAATCAGAAGGGAGCTTGAATGAAAATACATGGATGGACTGTCCCTGAGCAGGGGCAGAAGGGAGGGAAGGAGACAGTTTGGATCTTTGGCTCATTTTGGAAGATGTGGGTTAAAAATGATTCTTCTAGGGACTCAGGACAACAGATAGCTGAACTGGAAACAGGAAGAAGCCAGGCTTGACCCTGACAATGGTGTTTCCTGGATCGACAATATGATTTTAGGGAGCAGAGATCTAATGCTAGCCGAGTACCCTTCTCTTGGAGGAGAGCACAGTGGCCAAGCTTCTGGCCTCAGCCTGCTGCTTCCCCTGCTGGCACAAAGCAAAGTCCCCCTCGAAGAAGGCTGAGGTGGGGTGAGAGAAAAGGCCAGAGATGTCGGCCTATCTTGCCTCCCTTGGGGCCCTCATGCCGCAAATGGAGGACAGCCCTGGCTTCCTTTGCTAAGCACTTATTAGCCCTACATTAGAGATGAGGGAAATGATGCTCGGAGAGAGGAAGTAGCCAGCCCATCCTTGTCCAGCAAAGAAGAGGCTGAGGCAGGATTTGACCCTTATTGGTTTCCAGGCAGAGGGTTAGTGGAAAATTGCTCTGGAAACAGGATACAGCCACTGGGAACATAGAGATTCAGTATCCGGGCTCCTTTCTCCCATCCCCCTCCCCCCCTCCCCGGGGGGGGGTCTCTGTTCTTTTTTTCCTATCTGCTTTCCACGCTGGCTTTCTTGTCTTTTACCCCCCCCCCCCCCCGGGATCCCTGACTGCCCAACTCTCTGGTTTTATTGACACCCTGGAACCCTCGATCTACCTGGCACTGAATTCTGTTTACCCTGTGAGGTAGAACTTGGACCACACCCTGGCCCTCCCCACCCCAGGATCCTCTCTCTGTGGCCCAGTTAATTGCCCCTAATCTCCATCCCTGTTGGGGTGGGAAGCTGATAGTCTCTAAGAACACAGAGGCAAGAAATGAGTCGTCAACAAGAAAGAAAGAAAGAAAGAAAGAAAGAAAGAAAGAAAGAAAGAAAGAAAGAAAGAAAGAAAGAAAGAAAGAAAGAAAGAAAGAAAGAAAGAAAGAAAGAAAGAAAGAAAGAAAGAAAGAAAGAAAGATCATCCCCTCCCTTGGATGGATGGGAAACGGACACCTGTAAGTTGGGCAACTTAGCAAACATGGAAATGCCCAGCGCTTGGTAAAGGCTGGGGGCAGCACAAGCAAGAGAAAACCAGGTTCTTCCCCAGCACCCCAGGAATGTGGAGGGCTATAGGAAGTGAACACACACAAAGCACTCCGATCCATGACAAGCAGAAACCAAATACTATGTGCGGGAGGTCTACAGTGGGAAAATGTACTACCACCTTGTCCAGGGAAATCAGGGAAGGCTTCATGGAAGAAGTGGCATTTGAACGAGGACTTTATGGATGGCTAGCAATGTGATGGGTGAGGATGGCAAGGCATTGCAGGTCTAGGGAGCAGCAGTGCAGGAAGAGCATGTAAGAGTTATATGAACTCTAGGAACATTCGTATGAAACGGATCTAAAAGTTAGGAGAATTCACAGAGCCTGAATTCAAGAATTGGCAGAGGCCTCAGTGGCCATCTGGGCCTACTCATCCCCAGAAGGAATCCCCAGTGGAGCATGCCTGGCCAGTAGGCATCTGGCCTCTTAAAGCATTCCATCTCACTTTGGGACAGCTCGACGTCGAGCCTCAATGGGCTCCTCTGCGACTTCTAGCTAATGCTGCTCCTGGGGCCACAGCCTGCCTCCACTCTACCTGGCAGTCCTCCAAAGACTCAAGGCAGTTCTCGTGTCCTCAAGTCTCCTCTCCTCCAGGCTCAGTTCATGTGACATGGCCTCCCTCACAGTGGACCTCCTCAGACACTGCAGCTTCTGAGCCCTTAGCCTGTGAGGCACAGAACTGAGAAGAGAGACAAAGACCCTCGCCTCCCTCTTGCACTTGGGACACTCCTCCGTTGTACCCACGGCTCGAACTTTGCAGTGGGCCCCAGTGAACTTCACTTCCTTAGCTTCGAGCTGTACTCCAGCTCACCATGGCCCTCCCTCCCAGCCGAGGGTCCTCTGTGGCACATCTGAGGAGGATAGAAATGGGGACTAGTATCCAGGGGGCAGTGCAGATGGCTGCCCCCCCCCCCATTGACCAGCCAACTCCTCCTTGAGGGGGATCACCTGATTCTGGGCCCTCCATGCTCTTCCCCAAGAGTAACAGGTGGAGAGACTTGACCCAATGCCCCACCTGCTCCAATCTAAGGGAGCTCCAGCCCCACACTCCGTCATCATCGTCCTGTCCAAAAGGGCAATGAGGTGAGTTCTAGAGGGGGCTGTGCCTGCTCTCTGCAGTCACCACTTCCCATTTCAAATGTTCGCTAACTGGCTCTTAACCGATCTGCTGGAGAACCGCCCACTGGCCTGGGCCACACCGGCAGGCTCTGTGGTCATGGTGGTTCCCTTCTGTCTTCAGGGTTGCTCAGCTCTCCCTGAAGGTGCCTCAAGGGCTTCTCAGTGTTCTGCCATGACCTCACCCTTATTTCCACTATCAGTGCCCTCTTAGTCATCTTTTTCCTGTCATGTCCTGAGCAAAGGTCAGAAGGAAAATGGCGGCTAAGCAGCTGCATCTTCTTTCTGCTGAGGTACTTCAATGACCCAGTCAGCCTCTGTGTCGGGGCCCAATTCTGGAGCTAGCTCAGTTCCCTTTCTAGTCAACAACGGGCCTAGTCCAGTGTCTGTGTTGTGAGAAGTTTATTCAGATGTGGGAACTGGGAGGAAACCTTATTGTGTTGGTTAAATTACTCCATTTGGGGTTTTCTTTTTCCTTCTTTAAACCTTTGCCTTCTGTCTTAGGACCAATACTGTGTTCTGGTTCCAGGGCAGAAGAGCAGTAAGGGCTAGGCAAGGGGCTGAAGTGACTTGTCCAGGGTCACACAACTAGGAAGTGTCTGAAGCCTCCTGTCTCTAGGCCTGGCTCCCTATCTGCTGAGTCACCTAACTGCCCCCAATTTGGGAGTTTCTTGGCAAAATAATGGAATGATCAGCCATTTCCTTCTCCAGCTTCTTTTACAAATGAGGAAACTGAGGCAAACAGAATGATGATTTCTACTCTAATGCCCGAGGCAACAGGAAGCCATGGGCAGAGGCTGTACCCTGACCACTCTGGAGTAGACAACAACCCCAGCATCCAGGAATGGAAGTTGGGATACCTCATCTGCTTTGCCAACCTGGAAAGAGAGGTCCAACAGCCTTGTCCCTTCCCTGGGTGGCAGGGCTAGTTATTCATTCATTCACTCAGTTTTTTTGCAACACCCACTATGTACCAGGTAAGCTCAGCATCAGGGCCCAGAGTATCAGGAGCTGACCTATCTGGAGGTTAGGAACACCTGGGTCCAACCGTCCCCTGCTCCCATTTTACAGCAGAAGAAACTAAGGCCCAGTGACCTGCCCAGAGTCATGTGGCTCCATTTGGTTTGCTTCCCTCTTCGGCAGGCATTCCCACTCAGTTGTAACTCTTGTCTCTTACAGCCCTTCCCTTTGGCGTCATGTATGATCCTCCTGGGGAGCAGAATAGGAACTGCCATTATCCTAGGAAACTGGGGGATGTGATTTGCTCAGGGCCCCACTGAAGTGTCTGTTGAATTCCTCTGGATGGGAGGTCCAGCATCCGAGCCGCTCACTGGGCCACCTAGCTGCCACTTGACCCAGAAGGCGACAGCATCCAAGGATGGGAGTGAGATGATGTAGGAGGAGGGTCTAGGCCGAGAAAATTCTGGGAGAGGACAGGCAGGCTGCTTGGCAGGGCTGGTCCATAGGCCTCCCTGCACCCCAGTTTTCTCCTCTGTGAGATGAGGAGCTTGGACTCGGTAACTGGTCAGGTTCCATCTGGCTCTAAGCCATCCATGGATATTTGGGCAAGATAAGACCTGGCTTTGTCTGATCCTCACCACCCAAGTTCAGCAAGGACTCAGGGAAGGCAGAGGGGCCCTCGGGACCTGCAGTGGCCTTCCTCCCTGACCCTCCCCTATCATGCCCCCATCCCATCAACTAAGCTGGCCTTGGCAGGAGACAACGAGGGGAGCAAAGGCTCAGTGCCTACCTCTGCCCATGCCCTGAGTCCCACTCTCCTCACTGAACGCCAGCTTGGCCAGGGTGGGCAGCAGCTTCGGCCTCTCCTAGAGGAAGTCCTCCCCTTCAGCTCCCTTGGTAAGCACTGTGCCACAGTAGAGAGAGTGGCGGCCTTGGAGTCGAATCCCACCTTGGGCAAGTAGTAGCTGTGTGACCCTGGACAAGTCATTCATTCTCTTATGAACCTCAGGGACCTAATCTGCAGAGTGAATGTAATAACAGGCTGAGCCTCCCAAGGGTGCTGTGAGGACCAAAGGAGGGCATGTTTCTAAAATGCTTCACATTTAGTGGATGCAGTCAGGCCTAGAGATGGGAGGTCCTGGGTTCCAATCTGGCCTCAAACACTTCCCAGCTGTGTGACCCTGGGCAAGCCACTTAACCCCCATTGCCCAGCCCTTACACAGTATTGATTTTAAGATGGAAGGGAAAGCTTTAAACAAAGAAAACCAAATAAAATGCTTCCCAAACTTTGCAGGCAGGAACTCCTGTGGGTCAACAAACTGGGTTTTCCCAAAGCCTCGGTGGGGAGGCCCTTGAGGAGGGGGCCAAAGAGGGGAAAGGGAAGGCTACCCCTGGCTTCTGACTCAGCTACACTATTCCTCTAGAACCCCAGGCTAGCTCTCAGGCCTGGAGGGACACTCTTCAATCCTGCCCTGGCTCCTTTACAAATGGCCATTATTATTTTGCTCTCTGAACTGCTTGGAGCTTTCCCAGGAGCCAAAGAAAAAGTCAAAAGCCTGGGCCTCAGGCAAGGAACATGTCCCCCCTCCCACCTGTGGGTGGTAGGCGGAGAGGAGGGGGACAAAAGCTGCTAGCCTGGGTGCCAGGCTCTGCTAAGCAGCCAGCAACCCACAGAGTCCAGAGGCATCCCTGGGCACTGCTCTTGGAGTCCTGCTCCGTGCCAAGCATCTCCTTCAGGCTGCTGGCCACCATGGCCTCCCCCTGGCAATTCGACCTCAGCTTCATCATCCGCGCCCTCTCCCTTTGCCAGTGGCACCTGAGCTACCTGGTCATATGTGAGTACCAGTCAGGGGCCACATTTCTGTCTCCAGCCCTGGGAGCAAGAATGGCGGGACTACCCTGGTTCCTGGCCCAGGTGCGGAGAGATGGGCGATAGGCGTGTGGTGCCAGCAGACCCGCTCTCTAACTGAGGGCCAAGGAGGCCCACAAGGAAGCCCAAGGGGCAGGGGCAGGATTAAGGGTACCAGGCCTGTAGCTGTAGCCAGTCGGCTCTGGAGAGCCGGGCAAGGGTTCTAGACCAACAGCCGGGGAGCAGGAAACTGGAGTCACTCGGCAAGCGGAGGGCGAGCAGCTGAGAAATCACCTGGGAGAGGAACAGGCAGCCAGAGAAGCCAGAGGGCGAGGCAGATGCCCAGAGTGGACACACACAGAGGGCTGGAGGACACCCGAAGGGAGCATGGGGACAAAGGTGGCCATCCCGCTGGACTAAAAGCCAAGCAACAGGGTGGGTGGGCAGGCAGCAGGCAGGGAGATACATAATGGAGGAGGGGGCAGTCAGCCATGGGAGAATGGCAGGGGCAGGGGTGGAGAGGCAGGTGGGAAGGATGACTAGATGGATGGGGCTGCTCAATGGGCAGGGGGAAGATGGCCAGGAGCAGCTGGCAAAGGGAAGGACAAGATGAACCAAGAGTGGCTGAGTCACCTGCTGCAGGAGCTCAAGGGCCCCGGTATTGCTGCCTCGATGTCCACCTAGCTGTTGGCTCCCTCCAACCAGGCTTCATCCCAGTTTTCTGACTCCCTTGACAGTTTGGATCTTGCAGCCCATCCTTTTCTACCTGCTCTTCACTCCTTTCTGGCCTCTGCCGGCACTCTACGCTGCCTGGCTTGTTGTGGACTGGAAGACACCTGAGCAAGGTGAGGGCCCTGGCCCAGTCCGCCCTGAGCTCTTTCCTGCCCCAAGCAGTTGCAGCAGCAACACTCATAGTTATGCAGCCCTAGAAGGCTGGTAGAGAGCTTTTCATATGTTCTTTCATTTATACCTCATGCCACCTACCTGTATATTACCAGACCCGTTTTAGAGATTTAGGAATTGAGGTTCAGAGACGGTAAGTGACTTGCCTAAGGTCACAGAGTGGATGGGTAGAATTTATAGTAGAATTTGAACTTGGGTCTTCCTGCCTCCAGGTTCAGTGCTGTATCCACCATGGCACCCCACCCCCAGCACCCATCAATCTTATCACAATTCTCCTGGAGCCCAAGGGTGCCCAGCTTGGACTTCTGGACCCTCCTCCAAGCTCTTTCTAGGCAAGATCCCCATATAAATCATTTCCCCTTCCCAATCTGCTGCCCTCCTCTGGGTGCTCTTAGGTGGCAGGCGCGTGGCCTGGGTACAGAACTGGCAAGTCTGGACCAAGCTCCGAGACTACTTCCCCATTACGGTAAGCTGCCCTGCCCTGGGCCGCTCTCTGCTCTTGGGGCCCGAGAGGAAGAGCATCTCTGCACATATCCCTGGGATTGCCCCTGAGGAGTCCAGACCCAAGCAAACCACAAGGCAGGACAGGCCAGCCTTCAGAACAAGCCAGCCTTGGCCCTGAGCCAGAATCCGGTTGTGTCCCCCCTACCAGGTCCCCCTCAGTTCAGTCCCTCCAGAGCCCGGGTGGCAATGCCCAATGTTCTCCCAGCCCAGGAGCCCCGCGACCAAAGCCACATCCATCCTCCAAGGCCAGCCTTCTGAGGATGGGGGTCTCCTCCTGCCACGGCTCAGGCACTCCTGCAGGCAGAGCTGGAAGGATGCCTAGAGATCCCTGAGCCCTTCACCCAGGGTCACCCAGGCAGCAGAACTTGGAATCTGTCCTCTGCCCACCACACCCGACCTGGTCCACAGAGGGCAGCCACAGTCTATCGCCACATGGGGTGACTTCAGTAGCACTGGCCACAGCCTTCAAGAGCCCAGGGCCACCCACATCCACCTGCAGGGCACAGAGGAGGATGCTTTGTCCATAGAATGTCTAGGCTGCCTCTGTACCTAGGCAGACAGGCTCTGGGCCTTCCTCCTAATGAGCAGTGCTCCCTAAGCTCCAAGAAGGAAGGAAGGAAGGAAGGAAGGGAGGAGGGAGGGAGGGGTGGATCAAGCACCTATTATGCCAAGCACTGTGCTAAGCGCTTGACAAAGAGTATCTCATTTGATTCTTAACAATCCTGGGAGGTAAGTGCTATTGTGATCTCCACTTTATAGCTGAGGAAACTGAGGCAGAGGTGAAGTGATTTGCCCAGGTCACACAGCTAGTAAGCATCTAAGGCTGGGTCTGAACTCATGCCTTCCTGACTCCAGGCCCAGAACTCTAGGCACTGTGACACCTATCTACCATCTACCTAGGATAGAAAAAAGAGTCCCATGTGACCCTGATTAAGATGAATTGGAACCATGTGGGCTAAGCTTTGGCATTCCCCAAGGACTTTTCTCCAGGATCTCCCCGTACCCCTTGATTACATGGCTAGGGTTCACCCCAACATGCACACCCCATCTCTAATGCCACCATTCCTGGACAGGACATGGGCATCAATCCATTTCCCCATGCTTCCACATACCCTGTGGCTTCCCCGATGCTCCAGGCCCCCCCCCAGCATGCACGCACGCATGTATGTATGTTATGTATGCATGCTGGCTTCTCCTGGCAGACCGCACTCAGGAGGCTCCTCGGTGACTCCCTTCCCCTCCGTGGGGTCTCATTCTAACCCTTCCCCTTCCCATCCGTGGCTCTAGCTCCTGAAAACCAAGGACCTGTGTCCAGAGCAAAACTATATCATGGGCATTCATCCCCATGGCATCTTAACCTTTGGAGCCTTCTGCAACTTCTGCACCAAAGCCACAGGTTTCTCCTCCATCTTCCCTGGCATCACGCCCCACCTGGCCACCCTCTCCTGGTTCTTCAAGATCCCCCTTATCAGGGAGTACCTCATGGCTAAAGGTGGGTCTGGCTCTGGCTGCTGGGCACTCGGCCTGGGGAGGGCCCTCTCGAGTGCCCACTGGTTGCCTCCCTGCAGCCTCGGTGTGGGCAGAGAGAAGTTGAAAAGCCAGAAGTTTTCCCCGCTAACTCACTTAAAGCCTCCTCCATGCTCATTGCAGCCCTAGCTTCTTGCCCAGTAGCGGAAGGCTAGAACTAGACAGGAGAGGCATGAAGAGGGGTGCCCGGGAGGCAGCCAGGATGTGAGAGGGTGAGGATAGACTGGACTTCCTCTATGGGGAGCCCAGCCAGAGCTCATTTTGTCCCTCTTGGCTGCAGGTGTGTGCCCAGTGAGTCAGTCATCCCTTGACTACCTGCTGTCCCGGAATGGCCCCGGGAACCTGGTGGGCATCGTCATCGGGGGCATTGGGGAGGCTCTGCAGAGCGTGCCTGACACCACCTCGCTCCTCATCAGGAAGCGGAAAGGGTTCATCCGCACGGCCCTCCGACACGGGTAAGGTGACTGTAGCCTGGCAGGGGATAGACAGTCCCCAAATCTGTATTGAGTAGGAACCTCGAGTGGTCCCAGATTTAGAGAAGAAGCCATGGGTTCCAGCCTGGTAGATGGCTGAGCCACAAACACATAGTGGCACTTAAAATATTCACCCACTCAAGAGACACTTATTCATTCCCCACTGTGTGCAGAACAATATGCTAGACCCGAGGAAGAAATCCAGTTCATATGGAGCAACTAAGAAGCTAGGTGGCTACAGTGCAAAGACTTGGAGTTAAGAAACCCTGAGTGCAAATCCTGCCTCTAGCCACATGACTCCAGGCAAACCACTTAAGCTCTTGGGGCCTCAGTTTCCCCATCTATAAAATAAAATAGCGTCCACCTCTAATGGTGGCTCTGAGGATCAAATGAAGTCAACAGATGTAAATCACTTTGCAAACTCAAAAGCACTCAAAGGCCAAATGTCAGTAGTGCTCAGGTGACACAATCTCTGCCCTGTGGGAGCTGACATTCTAGCGGGAGATAAGACACAAATACAGTGGCATTCTGCAGTGACTTCTGGAGACTCTACCAGATTTGAGTGCTGTGCCTGCCCTCAGTTAGGAGACAGCTCAGCAAGGTAGATGGAACTGAGAGCTCAAAATATCCTCTTTCATCTGAAATATCTTCCCATGAGTCAAGTGGGCCCATCCCCAGGAGACTGGGCCAAGTCAAGTCATCAGAGGTTCAGGCCTCCATTATTTCCTCTTTCCATCCAGGGAAAGGGCTTCTTGGGACCCTAGGCCACGTGCAGCAGTTTACTTTGGGGGCATCCTATTGT